>NW_006263826.1:839777-862235 GCF_000469605.1 Apis dorsata | reverse complement strand
ATATATACATTAAATGTATTTTTATCTAAAATTTAATTTTTAAAATATAGTAAATTTTTTTTTAAAGTTGGTCATCATAGTTTATTATGTGAATATAAATAACAATTTGAGTTTTACCATCTAAGATTTCTATTTCTATGTATTTTACCTATAGTCATAGCGGCTTCTTCCATTCGTTTTTTGGTCTACGTTATGTCGTATGAATGATTCTTAAAAGAATTGGAGTATATTCTATTTTCGTTATCTTACGCCAGTACTTACCGAGAACACAGTACTAAAATTATAAAGCAATCGTTAAGAAAGGTAAATATTTTTCATAACGGTTAATATGTCAAAAAAATATCGACTATGTTTTATCGATGGGATAACAATGGCTGCAATGCGACATTTAAAATTTCTTCTCATTGCTAATACATATAGTGGTTAGAATCGTTAAATTTTATCATGAATATAAAACCATCGAAATTTATAGGACAATAACATTATTATTATCATTAAAATTGTATCATACGATTATACTATTGATATATTTTTTATTATTTATCGCTGAATAAAAATTTCTTATTATAACATAACCTGATAATTTTGATTAATATATTTTTTTACAAATTGAGATTGAAAAATGGAGCAAGAATCAAGACGTAAAGGACCAAGGAGCCCTAGTGCAGACTCAGAAGATTCATCTCATAGAAGAAGATCAAGAAAGTATGACCGATCTCCATCTCCAAGAAGAAGTAGATATCGTAGATCTCGATCTAGAGATAGAAGATCACGTTCTAGTTCTAGAGATAGAAGAAGAAAAGATTCTAGTCGTTCACAACAAGATTGGAAACAACAAACTACATCTCAGTCTCAAGCTTCTACTCCTAATCCAGCTAATACTGGTGGTTATGTTCCAGCAGTTCATAATCAATATCAGGTAAATCTAACATAAACCAAGAAAAATTAAATAAATAAATCATTATATAAATGATATATATTTATTTTTTAGGCACCTCCACCTCCAAACACCAGTCAACCTCCACCACCTTTGCCTGCTTACAACCAAGGATATAATAACTACAACTATAATTATGGACAAGGCTATGACTACAGTTACCAGCAACCCACTGGTTATCGCAGTGTAAGTTTTTTGAAAGATAATATATTAATTGCAAGGAGTATGTTGTATGAGAATGATCAGCTTATATTGTGACAATTAAAATTGTATTGCAGTTGAAGCAATACAATTAAATATTATCACTTTTGGATTGATTACCTATTCATAGGTTTAATCGCATTGTATAAACTTATAAGAGTAATTATAAAATTATTACGTACACTACCAAAGTGTTTTGAATAATATTTGGTAGTATTGTTCATTTTTTGGGGGATGAACATTATGTTCTTTTGAATCGCGAAATATTGTGAATCCCCTCGTAAGTATAACGTTCGCGTTGTTTATTTTATTGGCATCGACATTGGAAACCAGTATTATTGACCAGATGATTCATCTTCAAGAATCTTCCGTGTATTATCCAAAGTTCTGATTTGAGTATGGACAAATAAAGGTAAGGTTTGATAAAAATATTGTTTGAATATTTTATATCAAATGTATATTTATTTTGTTAGGATTATCCACCACCAAATTGGCAAGGGAATCAGGTAGCTTATAACAATCAACAGCCACCACCTCCTCCCACACTAACATCCCAACAAGAATCGTCAAGACCAATGGATAGTGGTACTTCTGGATTAGTATCATCCTTGGCAAGACCAGAAGATGCCAAGAAGGAAGGTGAATCTCTTATTTTATTTCCACAAAAATTTATTAATTAATATTATTTTAACATATTTTTACATTCCATGCCCAGCAGCGATCGCAGCGGAAGTAAAGCAACAAAAAGCAACTTTGGCTAAACAACGGGAAGAATATGTTAAGAAATCTACTACGTTACAGCGTGAACTGGAGATTCTACGACAACAATGCGATGAAATTGGTAAAGAAGGTGGACGAGAGAATAATCGTATTATAAAAGAAAATCAAAAGTTGCAGGTATGTAATAATTTATACAAAATGAGTGATATATTTTAATAATTTTTTATTGTGCAATAATTATTAATTTACAGATTGAAATACAAAATAAAATGAAATCGATACATAACGTAATCGATATGCTTACCGGAATTATAGGAGACAAAGCTACTGTCGATGATTTGAGAAGCAAGTTTAAATTAGAAATTAACAAACGTTCAAGAAGTCCCAAGGAAGACTTTCCGAAAGGAAAATCGGAATCACCTGATAGATCATCGGTATCTGACTCTGACAAGGAATCCAAAATTGAAAGAGATTCGAAAGAACGAAGATCTCCTGAAGATTCTAAACCTATGTACAATTTCGTACATTATGATCCAGAAATGCATTGGTGTAAAGTCTGCGATATATTTCCTAAAACGGCAAAGGAATATTTGAATCATCTGCATAGCAATGAGCACAAAGAAGCTTGCTTAGTAAGTTGCTTATTATTCTAATAATAGAGTCTTAGTAAAACTCAGCTTTGGTATAGGCACTTTCAATAATTCAATGTAGAAATTTTTAATTGAAAATCGTTTTTACAAATAACTTTTATAATCATTAGAACAGGATGCAGAAAAATCTAACTGATAATTGATTTACATTGTGAGAGAACAAACGGATTCGGTTAAGACTATGTATTTCTAATTTGAACTATATTTATATAAGGATGATATATTACAGTAACAATCGACCTGCAGGTACTTGGTACATAGTCTGATTAATGTACCATAATAATGTCTCATTAAAAAGTACCACCGAATATTTATATAATATTATAGGAAACATTATAACTAATATTTCATTCCCTGCAACAGGAACGCAAGATAGTTGATATGCCCTGGCATGAGCGCAATGGAGAAGGAACGGAAAAGGAAGTGCCCTATTATCCTGGACTACCAACGAAAAGAACACCTATTAAAGGTATGGTTCATTTCAGTGGATAATTACTAATAGAATACAATTCCGTAGCTTGTGCACAGACACTGTGGTGTCCGGTATGTATTGAAGAGATCTACAGCTATGGTTTGCTCAAAAATTTGTCTGCATTAACATATTGACTTGCAAAGTCAATTTATGTACGCAAAAAAAATAGCTATGCTTTAAATATTTCTCGCTTTCTTTTTTTCTTAAATTATAATATAATAAAAATAATATGTATCAAATGATTGTGAAAATCGTTTAATAATTTATACGCGGAACGATTTTTTTTATCTTCGCGAAGTGTTTTGTCTACATCGCAATGTTAGCAGCAAATTTTGTAGCAACGATATAAACACCATAGAGATGCACTGGATTTTAAATGGACTCGAGGAGCACACTTTCGGGCAATTTCAGATATTTCAGCTTCTATAATTGAATTATTTAAATTATTCTTCAAAAGTGTACTGTTCGTCGATTCATCGTACATAGGTCCATTTATAGTCAAGAATGAACAAAAGAAGATTTTATCTATGTGAAAATATTTATATAAATCAATGTTATAATGCTGGTGCGTGTATGAATATAAATAACGAAGATGTGTAAATTGTGTTTATCACTCGTGTCATTTATTTTACTTAATATATCTGTTATACTTATAAATAACTTATATATTATAAATCAAAATATTTTTGTCAAACGTACTGTAAATGCCAATTGATCTTAAAAAATACATATAAATTTTATAGTAACTTTAATTCTTAACTTTCAATAATAATAAAAGTTAAAAGAAAGTTACAAAAGGCAATTGCAGTATGTGTAAAAGTTTCATATTATGTTGCTTTATGTAATTATTATTTTCATTTTATTTGTAATATTATTGTGATATATTTGTATGAATAAAACATAATTTTTTTCCTATCCTTTTTTCTTCTAGAATTCATCGTGGGAGACTACGGAAGAATAATGTTATCAACTATTTGTTGAGCATCTTTTAATATATATTATTTTTGTTTTCAGTGACATGAATGTGTCGTGGCAGAATATAAGGTCATTCTTTATGAACTTAAATTGTTTACCATTTTCAAAGCTTAAGTAATGCTAAGTGTTAAATTATTTGCTTATAGGTTTACAGTTCTTCAGTGCTGCAACGGCATGGTACTGTAAGCTTTGCGATTCCTGGATCGGCGATCTTCATTGTGCGAGTTTGCACTTGAAATCTAAACAACATTCTGAGAACTATTCTGTAAGTTTTTAATTACAAAGCTTTTTTAAATGAAAATTTAAAATTTATTAAGTAACAATTTTATCTAGCGTTTTGTGGAACAAAATCCACATTGGGAAACCGATTGGATGGCAGATCGTGAAAAAGCATTTTCAGAAGAGAAACATAAGCAGATACAAATGGAATTACAAAAACATAAAGATGATGATCCACCACCAAAATCGAAGAAATCGAAAAAAAGTAAAAAAAAATCGAAAAAATCTAAGAAACGAAGAAACAGAAGTAGTGGCAGCGACAGTTCCAGTGAATCAGAAAATTCGGATACAGACTCCGATCAAGATATGTCCAAGAGCATTCGTGTTGCTATGCGAAATAAAATGAAAGCATCAACACAAGCGATACTAAATGAAGAAATAGATTATCATCGAATAAAATTAAAAGGACATTGGTCAAAAATGGCGCAGCATTTGAATCAACCACCAACTCCAGAGCCACAACCAGTAGAAACTGATGACAGACAATTGTTGAATTCAATCAGAGACAAATTGAAAGCTAAACAAGAAGAAGAAATGAAATCAATTAGTAATCGAAGATTGAGTCAAGAGAAGACAATTGAAGAAGAAGAAGACGAACAGGAACAGACATCTTTCTCAAACAAATCAAAACCGGAAAATTTGGAAGCTTGGGGACCGAAAGAACCTCCAAAACCTTTTTGGATAAAGAAGGAAGAAGAAAAACCACAACCTATAGCCAATAAACCAATTGAGTTACCAAAACCGGAAGAAATGCCTAAACCACATATGGGATTCTGGACGAAGCAGCAAGTCAATATGACTGTGAAACCGCCGGAAAATAAGTCTATGGAAAAAGAAGATGAAAGAGAACGGGACAGCGATAGATATAAAGATGATCGTGATAGAAAATATGATAGACGAGAAGATAAATATGATCGTTATAGTAGCAGGTATGAAAGAAGACGTGGACGAGATAGAGATCGAGATCGTGATAGGGATAGGGATAGAGATAGGGAAAGAGACAGGGACAGAGATAGAGATCGGGAAAGAGATTATTACGATGATCGAAGAAAACGAGATAGTAACGATTCTCCACGACGCGAAAGAAGTTGGCGTGATAGTCCAAAAAGGGGTTATGATAAATATAGTAAAGATAGAAGAGACGATAATTCATCTAACGACGAGTCCAAGTTTGAAAAGAAAACAAACGAATCTGCATCTAAATCTAAAAAGGGTAATATACAAACTAAAAAATCGGCACCTCAGGTATCGAAAGGTAAATTACCTTTCATTGGTAGATTACCATTATTTAAAAAGAAAGCTGAAGAACCAAAGTTACCTGAAAAAGATATTACTCCTCTTCCTTACCAACAAAGTAAATTTGAAGATACACCAAAAGTTCCCAATGAAATTATTAATCCACCTGGTGTGGTACATATCACCAAACTTGCAACTCCAATAAATTTGGGTAATAATAATGCTACCAACAGTAGTAATAATAGCACCATTATCGCCGCAGCGAATAATAATAATAATGCTAGTAATAATACGCTCAATGCATCCCAAAACAATAAAAATCAACCAATGAAAATATTAGTAGCTCCACCACCACCAGTGTTGAATGAAACAAAACCTACACAACAAGTAGTTGATATGGAAATTGAAGATCAATCTGAGGAAACAGTAATAGAAGAACCAATGATGGAGCAGCAAAAACAAACGCACAGTATATCCAAATTACCTTTACCTCCACATCCTCCACCTCCTCTAAATAGACCACCACCATCTTTCTCAACTACATCACAGCAGCAGCAGCAGCAACAGCAACAACAACAGCAGCAGCAGCAGCAACAACAACAACAACAACAACAACAACAACAACAATCACAACAAACAGTGCAAAGCAGACCACAATTTCCAACAAATCGACCTCCACCACCATTTATGACTAATCCACCCCCATTCGTTCAAGGTCAACCACGATTCCCTCCTCATCAAACAGTACGTCCACCGGTACAAAGTCATCCTCCTTTCATGACGAATCCACCACCTCAAATGCCCACTGTACCTCCTTTCGTACAAAATCATCAAAATCCTCCACCACCTCCGCTTCCGACTATAGAAAATACTACACAAGATATTTCTGATATACCGGAACCTGCTGAAAAACGAACTGATCCAAGCATTCCTCTGCCTGATGATTTGCAAGAAGCACTAAATATTATTTTTCCAAAGGAGGAAACAGAAACGAAACAACAAAATCAACAAGAAAGTAGCATTATGTATGCATCAATGTATAGTATGTTAGGGTGTGTGGGATATGGGCCAGAGTACATGGATCAACCGCCACCAGAAATTACTCAAGCGGAGACAGAAGTAGATACTCAACCTGGACCAGATGATTTGAAAATGTTAGGCATTGATGAAGGAGATACAATTCTATAAAATTTTTTATAAATTCATAATGTTTTCAGCCTCAGATATTCTTTTGATAAGGATCTAGCGTTAAAAGTCACGTTGATTATTTACCCTTTTTCTTTGAAACAATTGTTAATTGAAAAATAATGAATTGGTAGTAATTCCTTGTGGTAAAATTTATATAAGTATATTAAAATCGAATTGTATAATTATATAAACTAGTATTTTAAATGGGAAATAGTAAATGTTTCTCTTTTGCATATTAGTGACGAATCAATACTATAGTATTGCCTCAATGAAATAATAGAATGGAATAATCTTATGAAATATTTACTATTTTTTATTGAATATACAGCTTTCATCTAATTTTGACGAAAAGTATTTCAAGATATACTTAAGAATTTGCAAAAATTAAACTGCAATGTCATATAATTATTTTTTAATTCAGGTATATACATATATGTATATCTTGGGCATACGTCAAAACTTAAATTTCTATTTGTGCATAAAACTATTAAAAATATTACTTTAGACATGTAAGTAATCAATGTTTTTAATTATTGAAAACATATTTACATTCAATGTTATTAAGTGCAGTATAAAGACAGTGTTTAGAAAAAAATTTAAAGTGTAAAATTGATTGATTTATAAATAATATTTCATCAATAAATAACGAAATTATGTGAAATAAGACTTGATGTTATACAATTAAGTAATACAAAAAAACATTTTTATTGCCCTATGCTATTAAACTATGCTTTGTTTATTTTTTCTTTGTATTTCATTTTTTCATTTGAAAATTATTTTATGTATCTTTTTAAATGCTATATTTCTCTTTCTCTCTCTCTCTCTCCTCCCTCTCTCACACATATATAAAAAACAATTTGATTTTGAAAATACATGATCTCTATACAATAGATAACTTAATAATATAAAATTTTTTTGTCAATAATCATTAAATATGAAATATAAATTTTGCGTGGCACATTTATATTATACATGAATTATATGTATATTGAAAATAAGTAATACACGTATGTGTGTATGTGTGTCTAATATTGATACACAATATTTCACAATTTCTTAAATATTTAAGAATTATTTTGAAATATAATATTATTTTCATATCAATATATTATGATGATAATGTTAATAATATTATGTAAAATGTATAAACATAGAAAATATATATATACAGAAATGAAACAAATGAAAAAAAAACATATATATATATATATATGACACAAATTATAATAGTAATTTATTAGTTCAATTTTAAAAATGATTATTAAAACAACTTATGCACGAAATAATATTTAGTTAAAAGTTACTTCAAATATATATATATATAAATTATACTAAAAACTCTGAGATATATATATATAAAATTTTTTTATTACTTTCTTTTTGATATCATTCGATATTATGCACGATTCCAATATGTCTTTTATTATGCATGAAAAGATAAAATACCTACATATTTTTATGTATTTAAATTAAGATATATAAATAGATAAAATCATTAATATCATTATTCTGATACTAATTCTAAGCTTTGTTGATTTTTAACATATTCCTTAACAGAATAAAATAACAAAATAATGTCATTTTTTAATTTCTAAACATATGTCTATCAGAAAATGTTTTGGACCATAATGGAATGATATTTTATGGAATGAATTCTATAATTTAGAATTTCAAAGCTGATGATATAAAGAAATCTAATATTTTAGATTTCGTGATTACCTTAAACTAATACGAAAATTCAGTGTCATTCAACTATTTTGAAAATATAAAATACTTTAGATTTGTAATACAAGACCCGCACTTGAAATATTATCTCCACCGCCAGCAGTTTGCGCCGCTTCAGTACAAACTAATACTGGTGCAACACATACTTGAATAGGGATATCTTTGTTTCCTATTTTTAATATTTCATCCCAACAAGATACTGGTTTATCAATATCTAGAGCTATCCGAGTACCATCGACAATTGATGTCGAAAAACTATCATCTAAAATCAACGCGGCTTTTTTAATGTCTACCTGAAATTATGTATAAATATACATATACTGATTTTAATTCCATAATTAATGAATTATAAACAATTATTTACTTACATAACTTGTTGCACATACATGTCTATGAGCTGTCAGTGAAGCTTTAGCTGCTGCAGCCATAGTATTTTTCCATATAGAACTTTTAACAGTAAATATAGCTTGATAGGCTAATGTATGTACATGAATTCTAGTTAATTCTCGAGAATTTTCAATAGTTTTGCTTCTCATACGTATCAATTTAAATAATGTTCGCATTTGATCTAAAACTGTTGCTATACGTGGCGTTGAATTTGCGACTAATGAAATATTTCCATAATACATTGCATTATGCAAATTAGCTATTTCTTGTTCATTCATTCCTAAACTATCAGCATATGGTATTATCGAATCACATAATTCAAAAAGAAATTTATCTTCTGCAAATGAAGCCATTTCAAAGTGAATTTTAGTTGATACAGATCGATTCATCATTTGCTTTTTTATCTTATATAAAAGTTTTTGTCTATCACCTGTATTTTAATAAATATTTTATTAAATTTATATAAAACTTATAATCAAAAATAAAATTTTAATTACCTTCGGGAAATGGATAATTATCCATCATTTGTAGACCACTAATAACAAGTAAATTAGGCTCATACATTAACAAAAGATTATCAAATGCATCAAGAGAACTAATCCTAGGATTATTAGCATCATTGTGAATTATGTACCTATGAAATAGTTTAGGTATACTTATTTAGGGAGATCTATTATGATCATATATATTTTCATATAATTTTCTCCAAAGCTTTTTAAGTATTATACCTATTAGCTCTGGCACTAGAATATGGACCCCAAATATCTCCATGTTTATATTCTATTACTAAGTGAATGTCATCTCTTTTCACTTCACCTCCTACGATATTAATAACTTGTGGTATCATTTGATGTAAGGATCTAGTTAATTTTGCAGCAAGTGTCACATCACATCCTTCTCTTGCAAATCTTAGTGCCATAATTGCTGCATTACCACCAATAGTAGTATAAGAAGAAGGAAATGAACGAGCTTTGGTAACAAGTTCATCAAATAATGTTCTATTTGCCATGTATCTTCTAAAAAAAAATATATTTTATAAAAATAAAATTTTAATAAATTAAATTATTTTAAATTATTTAAATAAAATTTTAAATAAAAAAAAATTTTTTATTAAAATATATAAAATTTATATAAAAAAAATTTTACTCTGCAGCAGCTCCATGACGAAAATAATAGGCAAAACTTTTTAAAAGTTCTAATTCTGTATTGATTTCATCGAAATGTTGCGGTTGCCCAATTTTTTCAGAATAATTCAATAAATCTTTAGCATTGACATATACATCAGTACATACACCATAACCTATTGCTACTTTTGGTCGTGAAGTCATCACATGTTTATTTTCAAGTTTTTCTAAACCATGAATCAAAGCTTGCAAACGTTTTTGGAGAACATTTTCCGAATTTCTATAATAAATTGCAACTAAAACTATTAATATGGTAAACGCTGTACCTAATTTTAATCCCTTGTTATACCCCATTTCGAACTGGTATGAGAACAATGAATTAAGCGCTGTTATCACCGAGTTCTTACAATCTAATCAATGCGTTAGTATTTTTTTTATTAGTTGACTATAAATATTTAATTTTGTTTATCATATTATATTATTTTAATATTACTTTCTTATGTTTTAAATAAAGAATTGAAAATATATTTATTTTGCACTTAATTTCTTGAAATAAGATATAAATTTGAAATAAAATATCAAATAAATATAAGTTTAAAAAATAAAAATACATTTTTTTTTTAGTAGTATTTATTTAAAAAACAACATATAATCAATTAGCGCAATTTAATCTATAAATTCCATTGAACATAAAACATTTTAGAATACATACATGTATAAATCTTAAAAATTTATTCTCGATTTAGAAATTTATCTTTTTTATATTTATATAATACAATTATATAATTTTGATTACAATTTTTAAATTGCAATATAATAAAAAAATAAAAAATATATGATATTAATTAGTAAAATACAAAAAAGAAATACATTAAAATATATGATTATATTCTTTTGAAATTTCAATAAAATTTTAATACTTATGTGACTTCATCCTAAAATTTATTTAAAATTATTTAAGATGTAAATTTTTTCTTTCAAAAGAATAAAGATTTTAAGTATTTGAGATTCCTTATAAGATATAAAAATATTCAAAATCTATAAGCATATACTAATATATAGCATATACTAATCACATAGAATTACAAATAAATTGTAAGTAAATAATAAATTTGAAGTTAATGAAAAGTAGTTATTACAAATAAAAAGTGGAAGCTCCTAAAATCGACTCTTTACTAATAACATATATAGATTTAAATTTAGATAATTTTATTTTGAACAATTTGAAATGTCACATCTTTTATCAGAAAATTACTTTATACTGTTTATTCTTTATTTTTTGTATGAAGACGCATATGTTTTTTTAAATTATCAAGTCTATTACATCGTCGATCACAGAAATCGCATTGATAAGGCATTAAATTGCTATGCACTACTACATGACCATTTAAATGACTAATCTGCTTGAATCGTTTTCCACAAATAGTACAAACATATGGTCTTTCATTCATATGAGCTGATGCAATATGTGTTTGTAAATTTGTTTTTCTTACAAATGTAGCTTTGCATATATCGCATTCGAATGGCCTCACATTTGCATGAATGGCCAAATGAGATTTAAGCACGTTTTTATGTTTAAAATTCTTTTCGCATAAATGACATTGGAATGGTCGTTCATCGTTGTGTACTTTTTTATGAACGGACAAATGAGCAAGTTGTTTGAACATTTTTGCACAAATCTCACACTGATATGTACGTCCATCTTCGTGTGCAGCACTTATATGTCGACGTAAAGTATCTGCTAAAGTGTATCGTTTTCCGCAAATTTTACAGCGAAATGGACGCTCATTTGTATGAGTCATTAAATGTCCGTTTAGATTTCTTTTTTCAAGGAATCGTGCACCACATACATCGCATTGATACGGTTTTTCTCCATTGTGTACATACATATGTTTCTTTAAAGAATTTGAAAGACTAAATCTCTTCTTACAAATTGAACATTCGAATTTGCGTTCACCTGTATGCACTAACATATGAGACTTCACATGTCCTGCTTGTTTGAATCTTTTTCCACAGATTACGCATGGGAATTGACGTTCATGAGAATGAGTAAGTATGTGTCGTTCCAAAACACTTTTAGTGGTAAATACCTTTTTACAATTATCACATTCAAATAAACGGAAAGCCTCTTTAGTTTTCATAATGTAATTTTCTTTATGCGATTGAGTATGGATTTTTAATGAACTCAATGATTCAAATTTCACTCCGCAAACCGCACAATGAAAAGAACGATAATCTTTGTGCGTTAATGAATGTTGACTAAGATGACCTAATTGTTTAAAACTTTTATTACAAATTTCACAAATATAGGGTCTTTCGTTTGTGTGAGATCGCATATGCCTTTTTAATACACTAGGAAAATTAAATTTTTGATTACAATATGAACATTTCAGACTTGGCTCTCCATTTATTTTCATAGAACGATTGTCTACAGTAATTCTTTTCCTTTCTTTAAGAAGATTTAAACTTTTTATTGCTTTTGGACAATCATTTGCTTCATTGGATTGTGTTCCATCAATATTTAAATCTGAAAAACTTTTTAACTTAGATAATTTTGTGGTCAATGTTATTTCATCTTGTGAATTTCTATTTTTTCTGTTTCTATTGAAACTAGACAATTTATTTTGATTATGAGATTGCCGCATATGTTTCTCATATAAACTTAGAACATGAAATGTTTTGTTACATAATTTACATTCAAACTTTTTCCCCTTTATATGTGTTCTCATATGATTCTTTAAATGACCAGGTTTCATATATTGTTTCTGGCAAATTTTACATTTTAAATTCATTTGATTTTCTATATTGGTTCTGTTGTCTATTCCTAATTCATCCTCAAATATTGAATCTTCTGTATGCATGTTTAAAGGTTCACTTTTAACATTTACAAAATTAAAATCAGGAGTGTCCATTTGAAGCTCATCTCTGGCTTCATTGCAAGAATCTTCACTTTCACACTCTTCTGCCTGATGAATTACAGTAATAATTACTATAACTCTTGGATATAAAAAATTAGATTATTATTATACTTACAGTTTTTATATTTTTGACGTTTGTAAAGGCAGAGTCTTCTATAAGCTGTTGCTTTTTTTCTTTCTTAACATCATTTTGTTTGTCTGATAAAAGATCAACCCATTCTTCTTCTGTCCATATATTATTTTTTAAATTTATTATATTAGTTTGTTTTTGAAACTCATTATGTACATTTTTTCCAAATAATATATCATAAGGAATTTTTCCATTTTCGCATCGAAATGTTGAATTTTGAAAAATCTGTATATGTACCAGGGCTTCATGCCATGTTTTTGTCGGATTTTCCTTTATCCAACATTCAAGCAAACTTTTAAAATCTCTATTACGTTCATTGGTTTCAATAATTTCTCCATGAAGTATCATAAAATCTTTCCATAAAAGACGTAACTCTTGTACAACTTCTTCTGCAAATTTGCGTCCATTGCTGCTTTGTAAAACCTGTGGTGCTCCAATAATAGCTAATATATCTAATAACTTTATAGCTACTTCATTTGCAGTGTTTCCATGTAAACCTTTTAACACAACAAATCTAGATATTTGATCCTCATAAACAAGGAAATACTTGTAATTACAAGTTAATTGTATTGGCATATCTATTACATCAATTTGTCCTCTATGGTATAATTTTTTTTCCATAGTAATATAATGTGAACTCATATTTTGAACTTTAAAATTATTCTTTAAGCTACATAAGTTTTTAATAGTTTATCACAATTTATAAATATGTGCTTTCTTCAGAGGTAAAAAGATATGTACCTTTTGACAAACTTTTATTTTATATTTTGAAGATCTAATACTGATTGTTTCCAATAATAAATTAAATGTTTTCTGTAATACCTTTTTTGTTTTCAGTGTGTCCATTATTCACTTTCTTAATTCACTGGTATCTGTGAAAAAAATAAAAGATGTAAAGAAAACGCGCGCGCACATATACACACATACATAAACGTATGTATGTATATTATATTAAAAAATTAAAAATAAAAAAACAAATAAATGGATTTTTATTTTTTTAAAACATACCATATAATAGTTCGATAATAATAGTTCATTAGCACTTATATATAAAGAAAATATTTTTAATTTTTATTTATACAGATGAATAAAAAAACTATTGAAATAAAATTTTCACTTTTTTTAAACTACAAAACAATGTACATTTTTAACCTATCCATTCTTTATAAGATATAATTTCAAAATTAAATTTTTTCACATTTAGTATTTAAGATATTAAAAAATATTAAATTATTTTTATAATGATAATAAATATTTTTTCCACTTTTTAATTTCCTTCAATCTTCACTACTCAATTGTAAATTCTTATTTGTCATTTTCACCGTGAGTTCTCAATACTTTATTAAAATAAAACTTGACAGTACTATAGTATAAGACAAATAATGTTTATTCGTCCACGTGTCGAGATATGTAAAGGTTGATTTTTAATAAAATGTTTTATCGTACATAAAATGTAAATAATAAATTAAAATATTTATATTTTTAATCATATCAAAGCTAAATTGCATCATATTTATGTTAAAAGATTAAAATAAAAAACCATAAAAAATTATTAATAGAATAATAATTATTTGAATTCAAAATAAATATATTACAAAAAAAAGATATTTTGCTAAAGTATTATTAACAAAATAATTAATTGATAACAAAAATTTGTTGTGTATAAATAAAACTTTTATTTGTTTAGTACTTTAATAGTTGTATAATATAACGTACATTTATCTATCTTCATATTATTTTTTCAAAGATTTCTTTTTGAAGTCGTGTCACTTGTATGACTACATACAACTGACTAACTGACTACACACAGTCCAATTAATAAGTGCAAGATGGCAAGCGAGGTAAATGAAATTACTGCTGAAGCGAGTGAAAATAATGAAGCGATTACGGGAAGAATATCTTCGACATCTGAGGGAATGGCCCTTGCTTATGGAAGCTTGATAATTATGGCTATTTTACCTATCTTCTTTGGTAGTTACCAAGCTGTTAAACACCATAAGGAGCAGCAGGTTAGCCACGCGTTTGACATATGTTTTACACGCGTATGTCGAAGAAATTTTGGTCTTATCTAATTTTAAAAAAATTATTAAATTAATTTTCAAATTAGTAATATTATAATAATAATCTTTACTATAAATAATATTTTTGATTTTCAATTAATATGATATTTAATAAATTTAAAAACTAACAATGTATTTTTTGTGAATGTATACATTATAAAATGTCTACTTATTAATTAAATTTGAAAATTTATTTTATTATAAGTTTTTAAAATTTTATTAAAAAAAATATTCATATAATATTTCATATGATATTCATTTATATATTTAAAATATTAAATAATATTTATGTTTAAATAAAAAAATATTAAATAATTTTTTATGTGTAATAGCAACAATGTAAAAAAAGTGGAGAACAGCCAGATACAATGTCTCGCAAAGAAGCAGCAATATTTCCTTTTATTTCCAGTATTACATTAGTTGGACTGTATGTATTATATAAGGTAAGAAGAGATGAATAAATAATATTTACATAAAAAATTTATTTAATTCAATTTAAAGGCATTTTTATCATTTTCAGATATTTGACAAGGAGTTAGTTAATCAAATCTTAGCTGCATATTTTTTTTTCTTAGGAATCTTATCTTTGTGTCATCTTACCAGGTATAACTTTAGATTTAATAGTTATATTTTTCAAATGGTCTTGAAATTACATATTATAATTATAATTGCAGTCCTTTAATTTCATCACTAGTACCTGCTGCAATTCCAAAAACTCATTATCACATATTATTCACTAGGGGTGAAGGTGACAAGGCAGAACATATTATCAATTATAAATTTAACCTTCATGATATTGTTTGTCTAATATGTTGTTCCCTTATTGGAACTTGGTATTTTCTAAAAAAGGTAATAATATTAACAAATATTAATTTTTTTTAAATAGAAGTATATTTTTAGTTGAAACAATTTTTAATTATTATTATTATTTTAATTTTACAGCATTGGATTGCCAATAATTTATTTGGAATTGCATTTGCGATTAATGGTGTAGAATTGTTACATGTGAACAATTTTGTAACAGGATGTATTTTGCTTTGTGGACTCTTGTTTTATGATGCATTTTGGGTATTTGGTACAGATGTAATGGTAACAGTCGCGAGATCGTTTGAAGTACCAATTAAGTTAGTGTTTCCTCAAGATATATTGGAGAAAGGACTTACAGCTAGCAATTTTGCTATGCTGGGTTTAGGTGACATCGTTTTGCCAGGAATTTTCATTGCTCTTTTATTGCGATTTGATAATAGTTTGAGTAGAAAAACAAATGTCTATTTTTATTCGACATTTTTTGCATATTTCATGGGACTGTTAGCTACAATGCTCATTATGCATTTATTTAATCACGCACAACCAGCTCTGTTATATTTGGTACCTGCTTGTTTAGGTACTCCTCTGCTTCTAGCATTAGTCAAAGGCGACTTGAAAGCATTATTTTCGTACGTATTAATAAATATTTCATTTATATTTTTCATATTTAAAATTATTTTGAAACATTATAGATTGTAAATCATACATCTTTTTCAGTTATGAAGATCATCCAATTAATACGATACAAACGGAAAAATCGGCTCAAACACAAGTAGAAATAAAAAAGGATACATAATATTTAAGGTGATCAGTGTAATAAAATTTTCAGCATTTTTATTATGCTGTTATTGTTCTAAATTTATCTTATATAGAAAAAAAAAAAAAAAAGATAGTTTGTCTTATGCTCAAGCTGTACAATCATGAAATTTAAAAGTGTCAATATGTAATTGTCTTACATGCACACTGTGAAATAATCATTTGGTTATTATTAATATAATTAATATCCATATATTTAAATTCAATTGAATCAATGATTTATAACTTATTTCATATTTGTATTGCTTTTCATGAATGAATTACATATGAAAAGATTAATAATAATTTATAGAGCAGTTATCTAAGGACGGAAATAAATATCCTCTTTTTTAATTAAATTGTTTTTTATAAGAAAAATTTTGAGTAAATAAGAATTTAGATTAATATGCATATCATAAATATCAATTAATTTTCATTGAAAAATTTTTCATTTTTCCAACCGTAAAACAAAAAATTAGATTGAAATTTTTTATTCTTATATAAAATAAAATCTGTTATCATAAAAATTAGACGTATAGTCAAATTGATTTAAAATCTCTGATAAAAAATCTTTGTCTATTTTTTTAAAACTATAAAATATTTAAAATTACAATTACAAATAATTCTTTGAATTTATTATTATTTTATGAACTTGTAATTTTATCAGATATATATAATTTTTTTATAATCTATAATTGTTTTAATTTATGAAATTTATGAAAAATAAATTTTGTAGAATATGTATAGTTAGAAAAATTTGTAAACATTTTTTGAAAATATAATAAAATTATATTCTTTTCATTTATATATCCATTTTTTTAAAATAATTATTTATAGATTTCTATTCAAAGAATAAGTATAAGATACTTTTAATATCTTTATTTCTTGTATTGATAATATTACAAATAATGTAAATAAAAATAGATACGTTATGCTTTATCGGCATCTTCTATTGCCAAATTTTTTGCTGTGATAGGTTCCAATTCTTTTATACCTTCCTTAGATACTTTTTGTATCTTAAAGTTTGGAAGATTAACTATCAATCTCTTATGTATTTCCCTAACACATCGTTTCATTAGTATATATGCTTCTTCTTCTGTTGAATCTATAATACAAAGTAGCATGAATAATAGATTTTTGATAAAGAATTTACAATGATGTTACTATGTTCAAATAAATATCAATATAAATTTGATTTCTATATTTATTTTATTACCATATTTATGATATCTATCCAAAATAGAAAGAGAGAAAAAGCCTCCATAACCATGTGATGCATAAGGCACCTTAACACATGATGCTAAATAATCAATGAAGTATAATTCTGGTCCAGTATTATCATCATAACCAGCCATTAATAAATTGACAAAATATGGTGTTCTACTTCTAAGATAATCTGCCAAATTTCTTCTAGTAAATAATGCAGCTGCTTTTGGAGATAATTCATAACCATTTCTCATTTTATAAAGTTGTATATTCTTCCCTATGTATTCTGAAAATTGTGTAGTATCTCCAGATTCTCCTGATACTGCCATAATAAGCTTATCAGACATTTTATGAATCTTTTCTTCATCTGAAATAATATAATTAGTAATTTAAATGACTTGCATTTATTGCAAAAAAATTGTTATTCTATTTCTATATATAAATAAAAAATAAATAAATAAATATTCTAATTATTCTAAATTATATATATATAAGTTTAATATTGAAACAATAATAAAAGAACAAAACGAAGTAATAATGAAGTAAACAAATTACATTCAGGTTATAATCAAGCATATATAATTCCTTACCATTTTTCATAACCATAATGGATTGAGCTGTAGTCATATCAGCCGCAACTAACACAAAATCTTTAAATTGAATACCAATTAAACATTCCATTTTAATAAATAATTATTTTTTTACTATCACTTGGACTTATAACACGATCAAATAACACCGAAAATTGCTTGTCACGAACTATAAGGTTAGGATCGTAACGTCGATCATCAATGTTTTATATATCCAATGGCATGCATTTTTACAATTTGTTTGAAGTTAATTGGTTAACAAATGTAAAGAAATATATCATAAAAAATTAAATAATATTTTTTTATTTCAAATACGAAATTATTAAATTATTTCTGATCAAATTAATAAATAATAATATTTCTGATCAAAATTAATAAATTCAAATCAATGATTTATTAATATATTTATATTATGCAAGATAGGAAGCAGTATATAAATTATAAAATGCATTCAATATCAGTTATCCCGCTATTTCAATATTTTGTATGTCAGTTATAAATAACTGTAATAGTTACTTATAAGTAATTGTTGATTCTTTTCTTAATTATTTTTATTCAATATGTGAAGATTATTCGCGGAAAAAGTTGCTTTTGACAAATAATAAATGAATATAAAAATTATATAGAATTTAAATAAAAAGAATTTAAATATATTGAATAATTTACTCGTCAAAATAATATAAAAAAATATAAAAAATATATAATATTTATTAAAGTTTAATTAAATTTATTATAAAATAATTATAGTTGTGACGAAGTAAACAGTTATAAAGAAAATAGGTAAGAAAATGAACAGAAATGATTGGTTCTTGCTCGTTGTTATACCATTGCATTTCTGTGTCAGTAGTAAAGGTCTAATAGCGGACTGGATTTCTTATTCTTTTCAATTTTATTATAGATGCCGGAACACTGATAATTTTTTAAGATTCATTCGGTAGGAACGAACATGATATTGCTAAAGTACAGGATATGGCATTTCAAAGAAATAAAAAGAGAGACAAAACTGACTTTACAAATATATAAAATGTCTATACCAAATCATGTATGTGTTATGAATTCCCGTTCTTTTGAATCTTAAAGTCGCTAACGAATCTTCAAATAGTTCCCGTTACTAAAAACATGAGATTCTTTTCAGAGATTTTAATTTATTGAAAAAATCTACTTTTATTTTGATTATCATTATATATGCATTTTAAATATATCTTCATAGAATTCATTTTATCAATGAATTATTTAATAATAATTGAATAGATAAACATATAAAAAGAAAAAAAGAAAAGATAATTAAAAAAATAAAACAATGTAATTGTAAAATGATAAAGATGCGTATATTTATAAATATATACTATTTTTGATAACAATTGTCTAGATTGATATTATAGAAATTATACATATATATAAATATATATAAATTATAAATTAAGAATTAATAGTATCTCTGATTTTATATTTTTATAAATTATAGAAAAAAGAAGAAAGTAAACTATTGATAGTTGCAATAGATTCAATCAAAATTAGTTCATTTCATTGAAGGTCGTTCGTTAGTCCCGTTACATTAATATCTATGATGTGCAGCAAAATATCTAACGAAATATTATTAATGATCTTGAAATAAATTAATAATTTATATTTTACAACGTGTTTATTAATAATATCAATTATGTTAATCAGAAAGATCGAACTAAAGAATTTTTAAATACAATTGAAAATATTTCAGTTACATAGAGATAATAGAGATAATAGAGAAAAACATATTATATATTTACTGACTGTTTGATTTATATTTCTCGTAAAGTATAGGTCGTTTCTATATACGATGATTAGTAAGATGCTCCTAATAAGAAGATATGACTCCAGCATCCCGCTACTGAAACAGTTATGATGAATCGTGACCGCCTAGTCTAGGGTGCACGCAACGTGAAATGGGCCTTCAAGAAGAAAAGGAAAGCCTCTGGCCGTGGACGAGTGAATGGCTCAGACCAACGTCAAATCATCGATGCATTATTGTTTTGATTTAATTTATTTATAAGATAGCGATTAAGAGATTATCGATATGAAATATTTTAATATTCATAGCAATTTTTATTTTTTTTTGAACAAAATTTAGAAATATATTTAAAAAATCTTTGAAATAATTAATTTAATTCATAAATATCAATATCTTAATATCTTTTTTTTTTTTTAGACATCTTTAATATAATTATAATTCTTATTCATGATTAGAGAAAAAGAACTTTCGATAAGAAACAAAAATAGAAAAGGAATCTTTCTCTAAACTAAAAGAAAAAATTCTTCAAATTATTATTATGAATAGATCTTTAAAGATCTTTACATATTTAAGAAATTTATTTTTTCCAAACAAATTTTATGAAAAAATTATATTAAAAAACAATCTATCATATGCTTGATTCTGAACAGTTATAAATTTCTTATAAATTCCTTATAATTAAAAGAAATAATAGAATATGTTTCTTTAATATTTAAATTAAAATCCAATATATTTAAATTATAATGAGAATTCTATTTTTAAGTTCATAAATGATAATAAATTATATAAGATAATAAAGAAAAATGAAAAATTTTGTAATTATTTGTTCAATTGAAGGATTGTTTTATACGAGAGAATTTGTTTGAAATAAAAGGCACATGGAATGTCGGAACCGTAAAATCTGCTCGAAGAATATTCGAAAAGTAGACCTTCGTGATCGACAACGACTAAAGTAGCAGAGGATTGGTCCGTTCCATTGAAAATAGTGCCAAAGGTATGTGGTCATTGGCCGTGCAACTCATCCCCACGTGAGTACGCAAGCTATATAGAACACTTCGCACGGAATTTCATCTTCAGAACTGAGAGTCAGTGTCAAGGGAGTCCACTTGGAAGTAACGAAGTGAGTACAGTACAGTACGTTTAAATAAATAAATCGATTTAATCGATCCTCGTTCGAATTCTTAAAATTTTTTCGTGATTATTATCGTCTTTGATTATATGGTAATGAATAAAATGACCATTGATTTTTCATTTCGAACGAGCACTTTTTTTTTTTTGCGATTCAAATTTAGATAAATGGCTTTACTTTCGTACTTGTGTCATTTAAAACTAGAAAAATATATTTTCAAAAATAGAAGTCAATTGTTTGTAGAATTACAAAAATTTTAAACATGATCTTAAATATTATTCTTTTAATAGTAGTAAGTAAGATAAAGGACTTGAGTGTTTTATATTAATAGAATAAAATTAGAAATGCTTTTAAATTAATTTGAAATAGGATTGAAAAATTATCGAACGAAGAAACATGTTTTTAACAGATAAAAAGTACTTTTTTACAGGTGTTGTCTACAGTTAGAATTAGTTGGTGATCTTTCCGGCGTTGCCGGAAAAGTACCGTTTTCGAAAGGCGTATTTTCTTCAACATTTTTCCTATTTACTTTCAAAATAGTTTTTAATTTTATTTGTATATACTTATACAATTTTTCTCTTACTAATAAATCTAAGGTAAATTAAACGACGATAATTTTTTTTAAATTCTTTTCTTATAAATAACAAACTTGTATAAATTTAAAACGTATTCAATTATTCTATCAATTCCTTTACCCTTTTCTTCAATTCTTTCGAATATTTATCAAAAATTCCATTTGTTTTTTATCCGTCGAAAATTTTATTATTTTCAAATAAAATAATTTTAACTTAGATTAAATTTTCACAATCTCAATGGTTTCTTCGATTCTTTTCTTTCTTTTTTTTTTTTTTTCTTTTCTTTCATTTCTCTTTTTCCTTTTCCTCTCATATTATTTGTTTGTCTTTCGTTTAGCAGGTCAGTGACTGCAGTCTAGGAGATTGAACACGACAGTAGGTCGCGACCGCGTTTTCAGATAACGGTATCCCTCGAGTTCAACAAACCGGTAGCTTCGATCGAGAAGTGGGCTACCTGGTGCTACCAGGATGACCTTAACCGCTCTGACACACTTTCTTACCGCTCGACGATCTTTCTTTGCCTTACACGCATGATCACTTTTTTTTATCGCTCCTCCATTCGGATCAAGGTTACCGATACAATCTT
>NW_006263826.1:833175-839583 GCF_000469605.1 Apis dorsata | reverse complement strand
TTTTTTTTTTTTTTTTTTTTTTTTTTGGAAAAATAATGAAAATATTGTACACTCGACATAATCGACATGGAATATTAAATTAACATCATTTTGTAAATACTTGGATTCTTTTTAAAATTTCAATCTTAATTTGTATTTGTAATCGATTGTAATTAAATTAAATCATAGTTTGAAGAGAAAGAAACTAAATTAATAGAAAAGATGAAATATGTTAATAAATTGTATCTGGGATATGTGTTTCGAAACAGTGAATTTGGAATCTTCATTAAATTCGCTCTTACTTTCTCTTTTTTGAATCATTCAAAATAACGAAGAGCGTTGTGTCATTCCCTTTCTTTCTTTCTCCATTCATTAATTTTTTGATCCTCGAATAATTTCTTTCAATTTCTCTTTTCTTTCCTTTTTTTCCAGAATGAATCATAACCAATGCATATCGCTATGCCTGATGGCGCTTGTTCTTGGACAAGCAGCCACTCTGCCACAGCACACTCAGTATCCGCAACAGTTCCAACAGCAGGTCAGAGACGAGAGGAAATTCGCAGAAAAGCCGAATGCAATGAAGAAGGTCGCCCTCGATGACCTAGACGACATTAGTACCAATCAGATTCAAGTAAATTATCGTTACATTCTACAATATTTCATTCAATTATTCCCTCCTTCTTCATTCTCCTCAAAATCATCATCTTTAAATAAATTAATAAATTGTTGACGAATCCTTTTCCGTTTGATCAGGAAGGTGGCAGCACCGGGTTCTCGTGGTCGAACATGTTGAGCATGCTGATGCAGATGATCCTGGGTCAAACGGGCGGAGTGACGGGCCCGAGCAAGAACGAGATCGACGACGGGGCACCGGCAAGCCCCTGGGCAAATTTGTTGTCTGTGGGGCTGAGAGTGCTCACAGCTCTTTTAGGAGGTCCTCAACAGTCCGTGGACGGTATCGACAAGGTTGATAACCAAAGCAGTCCCATGCAGGTATGTGCGGTATCCCAAACATTGTGGCATCCTTGTTTCTCCCTTGTTAATTACGGTCATTTCCGCTTCAACACCGATTTATCTGCGAATCAAATATATATATTTTAGGTAACGATACCTCTATTGATAAATACGATCAGCTGAACCTGAATATTTACCGAAATTAAGAAACACGAATTAGAAAGCAATCTTGATGATTGCTCGAAACGGTCCCGCACAACAGGAACAAGACAAGTGTTTCCGAGACTTTCATCTTGATCCGGGTCGCATAAATGAAAGCAAGCATGAGCCGAACTGACTGTATTGCGATTTAGGTCAAACTCGCTACAAACAGTAGAATACAACTGAATTATTCCATGGTATTATACATGTGATGATCAACCGTATATACTCATTTATACAATTTGTAATTTTCTTTTTACCATGGAATCGTTCCTTACGTAGAATAATTATCCAGAGATATACACACACGTATACACATTATACACACATATACTATACACACGATGTTTGCTGTACATTTGGATAGCTAATTAGAATTGGTAACGCATATATACATGCTGTAGACTGTACATCGCTGAGCATGACGCGGAGCAGAACACAGAGAGTTTGTCTCTTCCTCCTCTTAAATACACAATAATAGAATTTCGAGAAGGAATAATCGCTAGTTTGTCTCTCTCTCTCTCTTTCGTTGGAAAGACGCGACGTATCCGTGCACGTATTGTAAAATAATATCGTCGCTTTATACATATATATATATATGTTTCTACCTTTTTTTTTCTCTCTCTTTCTCTTTTGTTATTACAAAATTATTTTTGAATAGAAATCACAGCGGGCGTACGACACGAATCGTTACTCTTGTTAACGAGCTCCATTGTCCCCTTAATCAATTAAGGGAACACTGATCACGTTAACGATCTTTACGTTTTCTAAACCGCGTAATTCCCTCTCGATTTAATATATATATATATATATACACATATTACGAATCAAATCGTATGTTGTTGTGATTTCGTGTAATTAATTAAAAAAAAAAAGAAAAGGAAAAAAAAAAGAAAAAAACGATACTCTCCTCGACAAGATCTGTCGCTTGGGTGTAAAAAAGTTTACACAGACTCGACTCTTCTTCTTGTAAATAATCATCATCAGAGGACGTCAACTTAGAGCACATGGCTGGTGTCGGTTGTTTAGGGCATTTTGACTGCGGTGCTGGGCGCGTTTCTAGGACAGGGCAGAGATCCCGATCAGGTTGCTGTTATGGCTAAAAACGCTTCCGAGGTTAGTACGTGATCGTACACATACATTGTACATGAACAATTTTGCTTTTTTTTTTTCTCTCTGATTCACGTTTCGACTACAAGAAAAATGATTTATTATTTCAAAATTATGAGACACATTGAAACATTTGAAACGATCAGAGAATTTGACGAAACGTTGACGAGTCAAAAAAATAAGTAAAATGAAAATATATATATGCTTTTTCACGTGTAGACGCTTCTTTACCTTATTTACTGTTTTCTCGATATTATTTCACGATATTATCTTATTATTTAAATCATTTCTTTCGAAAACAGTTCATCAGCATAGTCATCAATCTATTGGACGCGTTGAAGACATCGTTCTCTCATCGTTCTTTGACAGCCAGATCAATGGGAAGACGGGATACAGTTTCGGAAGCTGCCGCCGCCTCCATTTCCATGCTAAAGGTAACCTCAATCTTGGAAATTTCTCCTCTTTCCTTTTTTTCCGTTTCAACTTGTGAACAAATTTATTTATTATTTCTTATTTTCAGGGCTACATGAGATCAGTGAAATCGTTTAACAACGTTGGCCGTGCCGAGGACGAAGGTCAACGTGGATGCGCCGAGAGAGCCCTCTGCGAAGCGAGTGCGGAATGCGTAGCGGATGCTCAAGGAACGTCATCTATCTTCTGTCAACTTGGATCGTAAGCCCATAACCTCTCTAAAACGATACTTTCTCTTAATTATTCGATTCACCATTCGTTGAAATAATGAAATAATTATTTTTTTCAAGATACGCGACGAGCTATCTTCTCCAAAGACAAAGCGGAGTAGGTTTCGAGGCGCTGTACGAGGCTGGACGACGCGGGCGCACCGGTGAAGATTGTAGAACTCTGTTCATGGATTGCAACGCCGTATGAAAACCCGTTTCGAGTCCGTTCAAGTACGATTTAGATGGAGCTGGATTGATACCTGATACTTTCAATTCTTTCGATTTTTTTTAAATCAAATTCGACGAGGGATTCCATTTGAAATTTCGAAGAAGAATATTGGAATTTTACGGAATTTGTTATTAAACCAGATATCGCATCCTAAGGTTTAAATCGTATTGGAGACCGACGAAAGAGTAGCTTTATGTTCGAGAACCGTATCGAGACCAAACCACACAATGGCCATCTTCTGCTCGAGCCTCTCGTTCGACGAACCGTCTCATCGATCGAATTGGTATCATTTTCTTAAAAGTTCGAATTTCAAGTTGAAAAATATAATTGAAATGAAACTGCGATTTAATTAGAATCTACGAAACTGTATAGGGTAATTTCTTGATTAATGATTCGCAATAGCGGTGATTTATACGAAACTTTCTGAAAGTCTTCCAGAATTACTGAATTCCTTATTTGCGCGAAAGGAATTCGTGACAGAGCTGAAAGAAGAGGCCGTGCACTCTAGCGGGGAACGTATACATTTTAATGTAGAAGTAGACTGAATGAGATTCCAGATCTGGACAAACCATGTATCGTTTGAATAGATCTCTACGATAATCATGATATTTATTTCTATTTATTGAAAGACATAGAATTAGCGCGTAATCGAAACCCGAAGAACTACTATGTAAAGGAAAGGCAAGTTTTTTCATTTAAAATCAATTTCCATTTAAAAATGTTTACGATATATTTATATCTCAATCCAAATCAGTTTTGATTCTTTCAACTTGTCTTTTCTTCGTTTTCTATTGTCATGTTCAAGCCAATCCTTCATATTTAATTTTTCACTTATTCGCATTCAACGAGACATTTTCTTCATTTTGTGGAGGAAGACGATTTTAAAATAGTTGAAAGTTTGAAATCTGATAAATCATTTCACGTTTCTTTAACTCCTTTCTAATATTGTTCGAGGAGGGGTTCAAGGAAATTTGAATTCTCTCTTCTTTTATATTTGTACGAGTTAACGTCTCAGGATATTGTGTTTGTTTCATCACCCGCTAAAAATTTTTCATTGTATATAAGCGTTATATATGTATACACATAAATACACATACACGGGTGGAGTTTTTCACAATAGCCAAGATCTATTTAGCTCAGTTAGCGTATCACTTAGATGTAAGTTGTATGTATGATGTATGCGGTACGATGACATTTAAATTGAAGTTAATAAACGATCTTACTGATAAATCATCTAGTATTTTTTTTTAATTTCCCAAATTCATTTACACTGAAACATCTATACAATGTTAACAAAGAAACATAATTTCAATCTCGTTACTTTACAGTGAAAAGAATCGGCTCTATAACTCCGTATCTTTTATAATATACTTTAAAATATATGTATGTTGAATGTATAAAAACATAAAGTACATGTATATTTTGCCGATAAATTAGATAACTGATCAAAAAATTTTAATCAACGCCATCTCGCGTTTGGATCACCGAAGTTCCAATTTATTACTAGCATAGCAGAATGTGCAAAGAGGTATACTATAAAAAAGGAAAGCAACATTAATCGAGAAGGATAGAGAAAGCGTGCCACTATTTTTGGTTATATAGCTCCTAATATTTTCTAATATAATTGACGCAACGTTGAAAATTAATTAATTATTCATTTTTCACTAAAAACTTTTGCACTTTTAGAGTTTTATCTCGAAGCTAAGATCTCAGACAATTTTCTCATATGGATTTTAACGATAATTTCTTTTCCATTAATTATTTATTAACGATTAAAGCGCCATATATGGATCGATATTACCGACATTCAATGCGTTTTTTACTAATTTTTTATTATTAAAGGATCAATTTATAAATATAAATATATGCATTTGAAACGTTATACCCTTCTTTAGTTTCACGTATAATTTTCATTTATAACTTCTTTCTCGTTTGAACAAATAAATCGATCATTTCTTACTCGGTCACGGATTAAAGATTCGCGAGAATAATATTCGCCAAAATAATTGCTAATAAATAATTAATTAGAAAGAATTTCATATTAAAATTTATATGAGAAACTTGTTTCAAGTTCTATCTTTAAGATGCAATCTTAAAAGTACGGGAATTTTTAATAATAAATGAATAATTAATGAATTTTCAATGTTGCGTCAATTGTATGTAAAAATAATAGTTTTTCTGTCCTTCTCGCACAATATTACTCTCCTTGTCTGTGACGTCATGGTTACTTGCATACCTCCTTGCACATCCTGCTATGCTAGTAACAAGTCGAAGCTTCGGTGATCCAAACACGAGATGGCGCTGATTAAAATTTTTTAATCGCTATCTAACTTATCGACAACAAAATATATTTTCGTTTGTAGGATTTAAGGAAAGAAACGCAGTAGCAACACAAACGAGATATAGTTTGATTTATATTTATAATATTTAATATAATATTTATATATTATATATTTAATACATTTTTCTGTCTCGCTTACATCAGAATCTTCTTATCGTTTTAACGTCATTCTCAAGGATATCAGAAATTTCAAATTCAGAAAATTGCAAATTGCATTTATAGTAAATGAGTGAGTTCGAACTGAAACTTTTCAACATAAATACATCAGAAATAGAACAAAGGTATGCAAAATTTTTATATAAATTTTATATTCTTAGTTGTATTTTTTTTGTAGTATGACATTTTTCAAACAAAGTGATGAAATACTTACCAAAATCCTACTTGCTTCTTGAACCGATATTTTGAACTTATGTGCTTCGTTAGTCTCGTACAATTACACATAGTCAAAAGAATGAAAGAATAATGAGTCCGGAACTTCGTTGATTGTGAAAATTTTCCTTGTCTCCGAGACAATGAGTACATTTATTCGATGTAAACATGAACAAAGTATACACGAGGACGATGTCGTTAATGAGCGTCAAGAAATTTACGAGCCATAACAGAAAGTTTAAAGGAACCGAGCGTTACAATTCTCGACGAAACAGTCTGACTTTAACGAGTCGTTGAAAGAGTTCGAATACATATTGCAAAAGACGAAAATTTTTCATTCGACGATTTTCTAAAGGTAAGAAACTTTCTATTTTTCTGTTATGTCATTTTATGTTTTTCTGTGTGACGATTCTTTCAAAACTTAATGTGCTAAAAATACATCGAAATTCGATTTTTTATTATTTTTATGAATTTTTCATAACTTAAATGAATAATATACTGTATAAATAATTTACGAAATATTACAATTTATTTGTAAATTCGCA
>NW_006263826.1:830743-832882 GCF_000469605.1 Apis dorsata | reverse complement strand
GTATAAATAATTTACGAAATATTACAATTTATTTGTAAATTCGCGAGTTTAAAAGTTTCAAATATTCTATTCGTATTTAATACATCAATGTGATCCAATTCTTCTTGTAGATGACATTCAAATCTTTGATGAATCTCGGAAACTTGAATGATCCTTATCATCCAGGTATTGATAGGTACCATAGCGGTTCTGATGGTTATCATCACGGCGAATATGGAGGATACTATCATGGTTCACGAGGGTGAAATAAAATATTCATAATTTTCTTTTTTTTATTTTATTATTCATTTCTTTTATATATAATAATCAGAGTAAAATTAAATCGAATTTTTATAAACTTTCAGAAGTAACAAAAATAAAAATGACAAAGGAGCTGCACTTAGCGCCTTGACTTTACTTGCTTTTCTGTTCCTATTAAACGTCATGCAGGTAATTTTACGTTGTCTTTTTATTTTCTTTTTTTAAAAGATAAGCAATCATTTTCTATTAGTTATAGTACTTTATATAAATAGAACTTTATATAAATATCAACAAAATTTATTATTCGAATTAATTTTATGATTTCAGCAATCGATGCAAGAAAATAATAATACAGTTCCAACAACGACATCCACGATATTTTTACGCGATATAGATCAACCGATAATGATAGATTCGAAAGAGGAGGAGAAGAGGAGGGATGAAATGAAGAAGGATGGTATAATAACTGTAAAATCCAAGATTCAAAGGCTTAACAGTCAATATATTAAATGAAATCAGATTAGTACACAATGATTTGGTACAGAGTAGTTAAAAGTACTTAGATGAATAAATGAAGAATATTTTTTGGATCGAGATCGAAAATCGAAAACTTCTCTCGTATATGTTTAACGATTCATCCATGAATTATCAGCATGAAATTGTATTAAGATAATATTTATTGAATCATTCTGTAACAATTCCTTAAACAGATGTGCTTCGAAATATCATATATGCAGCATACGCTATTCTTTTAATACATTCCATTCTTTTTTTCTTTTTTTTTGCTGATCTTTGTTCTTCATTTTTTTTCTATACATATATATATATTTATTTATTTATTTATTAACTTATTTATTTATTTATACTTTGTAATGTACTTATATATATATATGTATGTATATATGTACGTATGTATATACATATACTTACATATACATATATATATATAATAGCCGTATAATTTTTTTTAAGAATAAACATACATATATACAGCGAAAAATGTTGATCTCTTTTTTTTTTTACCTTTGAATTTATTCGTTTTACGAACGAATATGAATACGAACATTATTTTCGGTAAGTCGACGCGGAACTCAGTCGAAAGATATATATATATATATATATTTATAAGAATAGACTCTATAGGAATAAATAATTTGCAATTTCTCACACACACACAGAAAATAATAGGCTTAGAGCCGTCCACGACGAAGCTTCTTGCTTTTTCTACGGATTTCTTTCTTTTTCTTTTTTTTTTTAATTCTTTCGCACGCGACTTTTATCCCTATTTTTTTTTCTCCTCAATCTTTTCTCGCGCCCAGAAGAGATAGTATGTATAATAGTTATCGCAGTGGGGGAGTATTTTTAAATTTCGTGCATTAACAATAAAATATCGATCGTGTTTCCTCTTTGTCCTTTTTCTCATTTTTTTCATCATCGTGGGATCACGTTCAATCACGTTGATATATTATAACGACAATTATCGATTTCAATTGTATTTTCAATTATTCGAAAGGGAAACTCGATCGAATGATCGAATTTTTTGATAACCCTCCGAACATATTTTGACGTATTATTTTTTCAATAAGTTCGAAGATAATAGTAATAATAATAAATTGAGATCGGCCTCGAAGCCTTCGAACACAGATTTTTCTTTATCGATATTAAAAGCGATTAAAGGAAAAATGTCGAAATGTCGCGTCACTGGAGTGACGATCGATCTCACGTCGAGAACTGTTCCTCGAAGAGGTTATGTTGGAAGACTCGTGTTCCCTTTGCCGAATACTCTCTGAAATTTCCACGATTAATATCAAAAAATTCGTTTCTCGACTCGTGGACGATTCCTTGCCATAGATTCATTCCTTAATTTCTAATACGCGAGTACGAACCAGGGCAACTTTT
>NW_006263826.1:826295-830503 GCF_000469605.1 Apis dorsata | reverse complement strand
AAAAAAAAAAAAAAAAAAAAAAAAGAAAAGAAAAAAAGGAGAACGTATTTGAAATGATTGAGTTACTCGTTAAAACGCATTTTTTTTATTCTCTTTCTCCGTCTGCTTTCGCTTCCCTTCTCACTCATTGTTTCTCTCTCTTTTATTTCTTTTTCATTTCGTTTGATTTTATTCTCATTCTCTTATGCTTTTCCGCGATATGCATTTCTTTCTAATTCATTATTTACACAATTTTAGAAATATCAAATTATTTCGGTTCTCATTTCCGCTTGTCGTTGAACATATTTTAAAAAGTATAATTACGAATAGTGTGATGTATGTTGCTAAAGAATATCGAAGAGGAAATATTTTTCATAAGAATCTTTTTCTTCAATAACTTTACACTCTTTCTCTTTTTCCCTTCCATTAAAACGGAAGAAGCGATATAAAAGCGGTTCTCTGATATTATCGCTAATTCGATTTATCGATTAATATAATATATATAAATATAATCGATATAATAATTTAATTCGATAATTGATAGCTAATTGATTTTTGTCGATGATTTAATTAATCATCGAGTAACGATGCAAAAAAAAAAGTTGAACTTTCTTTTTTCACCTTTTGTCTCATCTTTTCATTTTCCGACTATTGTTCTCACTCATCGAATCGTTATTCAATCGTTAAATTGCGATATATCGCGATCGATCGATAAGATTCTTTCTTATCAATTAACGAGGATCGAACAACAATTACAATTATCTCTATTATCTTGTACTTTTCGATTTGACTTTCACGAAACAGAATTTTTCCGCGACACTTGTTTTCCGATATTTGAAGCTTCCAAAAAATCCAAACTTGATTTATTACAAAAACAATTTAGACGAAAACACATTCGAGCGAAGAAGTTTTTATCGAACAATGAAAGAAAACATTGGTTGGGAAGCCTTAGTGATTGAAATTTATCGCGAGTTACAAAACAATTCAGATAACCTATCACATATTTTCAGACTCGAAATAAAGGATGATCGTTATTCCAGTGACGCGAGACGAAGCAATCGAAGCACTTGAACGAAACGCAATCGGATCGATTTTATAGGTTATGATCGTTTGATTTTTGTCGTGATTATAAGCGTCTAACATCGATATCTTCGCTATTTATACTCGTCGGCTCAATATACTGGGAGATCGTTGCCATTTTTCTTTCGTGAACGATGACCGTGGACAATATATAATAATATTCACATTTTCGAAATTCGAAGCTCGATAAATTGCGATGAATCCGAGGGAAAATAAAAATTAATTTTATGAATATGGAATGATATGCACGCATACACGCAATCACAATTATCCACGCGTATAATACTGAGAGAATGATTTTTCGACGATGCGCATCACATGCGTCCAATGAAATTTTCGAATATTCGCTGATTTTCGCGTACACGCGATTAACTCTATTTTAATAGAACACGTGTCATACGCAAAAATCGATTGATTCAACGTAACAATCATTCTTACAATTTCTCTAATTTTCTATGATTCTCTACATTCGTGGCACTTACAGATCTAAATTTATCTACATGATATGAAGAATCGAAAGTAAGCTCTCTTCGTGACACGCTCCTTTTTCTTTTTTTTTTTTACACCAGACGATCGACAAAATAACGTACTCTTCTCTCTATTAGTCTGGAAACGAAAGGAGCTCGCTGCTACGAAGTTTGCCAATGATATTCGAGAACACACATATTACGGGCTTCGAGGTCCTGTCTATAATTGGTCGCAAAAATATTTGAACGCATTGTTCGCTATTATCATATACTTTCAAGACGACCTAAACGCGATCGTTAATAAACTATCCACTAATTTTCATTCTTTTTCTAGCGTAAAGCGTCGACATTCGACTTTTAATTCCGAAGCTTCGAAAAACCGTGGATTGTTTCTCTCTCACGAATCATCGTCCTCGATTCGATCTCCCGTAAGGAAGCATTTGGTCAAAGCATCGTTTCTCTTCCCACTTTTCAAGGGTTGATGCGCGACGAGGGAACTAGTAACGAAAGAACGAACGAGTTCTCGTGGAAATTACGCCCTTAGATTAAAATGTTCTCGAAATTCTCGTTATAGGTTATGTACAAATGTGTGTGCTCGCGTTCGTGACATATTCGCGGTTTTTCGTAAAATCGAAAGCGCGATTAAAAATTAGCATTGACGTTCGATGTTCGATAACCGGTTGATACAAACAAGGCTCGTAGACAACGACGAGAAAAGTCGAGGAAAATGGAGGAAAATCGGAACGATTACACAATATAGATACAATAATACCAGAAGAGCTCTTACTATCGACTCTAGCATCCGAACTCGAGTTTAATTTAAAACTCGAAGCTCCGTTGTGAATACATTTAAATTTGGTCTCTTCGATTCAAAACCTCGTATTTGGAATCATGAAGGAAAACTCGAGTTACAATGAGCATGTTTCGAACACTCGGATATATCCGGTTATAATAAGAGCTCTATTCCGAACGCACTTAACACGATACTTATATCCCCGAATAACGAATTACTCTGTCTTTAATTAGATATAACGACTGCATAGAAAATGTTGCATAGTAAACTAGCATTAAACTTTGCCACTGAAATTGACATGATTATAGACAAGAGAAACCGTTTAGACGGTTTTAATAATAGAGAGAAGCGAGAAAGAGAAAATAAGAGTAGAAGGGAGAGGGAGAGCAGAGTGGATTCGTTATCCAGTTTCGACGAGATACATTGGAGATTCGGATCGGCTACAGATGCAACGAGAACTCGGATCGAGAGTTACAGTTCCAACAAGGGGTTGAATCTTCGTTCCGATTAACAAGAGGATAATAAGGCGAGGCGTGCCGCGAATGAACTATTATTGGTGCAGGGTCTCGTCAGTCTCGTCCTGGGATACGATACTGGACCGATTCGACCTGATGTCCAGATCCATGCTGAACGGCTTAGCCGATAACGGTTGCGTAGCGTTGTTCTCCTCGATGCTCAGGCTACACTCCAACGAGCTGTCACTGAAAGTACAGAAACAAACCTCTACTCATCACTAGCGTCTTCGACGATTGTTCTATTCATACCGATTCGACTTTGATCGACAATCGTACCCGGGCGTGTTTACCTGACGATACTGGCGCGATCCAGGGACGTCGACGTAGGCACCGTACAGTTGTCACCGTTGCAAGCACGCTCCCCGTTGCTGCTGCACGAGGACGACGCCCTCGTCGCAGCCGCCTCTTTCATCGACGCTCGTCGCGACTCTTCGTGGCACTCGCACCTGTTTAATAATTCTATTTTAATCTAAAGAACGTTCAGGATAATTCGAAAATGTCGCAAGCACTATAAAAATGAACTCGGGAACGCTGGAAGAGGGCGCTCTCGATTTTCACGCGTACCTGCATTCCTCCGGTTGAACGTAACTGTATCCACCTGATTTCACCTCGTCTTCGGGCCGAGGGATCGTTTGAATCCTCTTCGGCGCTTTCCTCTTCTCCGGTATCTCCTCGAAATTGATCCAATTGCTCGGCCTGGCCGTGGCCCTCGGTGGCAGTGGAGGAGGACTCGGCGACTTGCCCGCGGTTTTCCGCCCCCCGTCGGGCACCTTGCCGGCGAACTCCATGAACGTGTTCGCCGCGTGCTTCCTCGGGCTCTTCAGCTTGAAACTTTCTTCCCGGGGCAACGATATCTTCATTTTCTCCACGCGGCGCTCGTCCAGAGACGTCTGCATCACGAACTCGTCGAGCAGTGTCGGGTTTATCGGTGTCGTGGAACGCGGCCTCTCGATTGGTATCGTTCTAAAAACCGACCAAATTCGATCATCGTCGTAGAGATGAAGGGAGGAGGGGGGAGGGGGGAATAAGGGGAGCAGTTTACCTCACTTCCTGAAGTCGTTGTTTCACAGGCAGGATCGGCACAGCCACGCTCTTCTCCAAGGGGAGGGTGGTCGGGATATAGGGGAGATCCTCCTCGAAGCTCTCCTCGTAGAACAGGCCTTTCCTCTCGTCGGGCAGTTCCTCGGCAAGCTTCTCCACCTTGTTCCTGATAAACTCGATCTCCGAGTCCCTCTCCGACTCCGAGCTGTTGCGGTCCAAATCCGAGATCACGCTCGGCGTTTTCACCAGCTCCTGATCCGCGACCCTGATCCCCTCGTCCAACAAGTCCGCCCTCCTGCTCTCCGCGCTTCTAACCTCCGCGTGCCCCCTTAT
>NW_006263826.1:824034-826262 GCF_000469605.1 Apis dorsata | reverse complement strand
CGGGGCGCTGAGCTCGGCGGAGGCAGCGATCGCCTCGTCGTAACTTTTCTTCCGCTCGCGTTTCTTGAACAAGCTCAGCGTGGACGAGAACACACCCTTGTTCTTGGACTCCTTTCTCAAAGCTGCTCCTTTGTCGGCCGGGGGCGCCACCCGGTCCCTCGACTTGGACCTGCTGCGCAGGCTCTCGGTGGTGTCCCTGATCTTCGAGGTCAAGCTACGGCGAGGCTTGGTGCTGGGCGACGGTGATTCTGGGCTCAACACACTGCTGTCTGTACGGGCCTTAAAAGTTGAACACGCGGTGGTCAAGTACATGCACTTGTGTGTCTGTTTGTTCGAGATTTCTTCTCGATTAAGCTAGCGGATCTTCTACAAAGAGACAAAGCCAGGATATCCGTGTGGAATCGATGTGCGAAGCGGTTTACATGCCTATCATCTACTTTTCTAATTAAGTTTCATCTATAAATTATTACAATTATTACAGGTGGTACACAGCAGCGTATTACAACGTGGTTACAACGGGGGGTACCTTGAACAGGGAGGTGAAGCTGCTCTTTCTGGAGACGGAGGAGGGGCTGGGTGTACGGGATCCCTCGAGGTCGCGGACTTTCTGATGCCTGGCCAACTTTGGGCTACCGGTCGCGCTGCTAGTTGTCGGGGTTGTTTGCACTATCTCCTTAAAGTTCTGCGCCTTTTTCCTCTTGTCGTTGAAATCCAGAGTGGCCGGCTTCTGCACCTCTTGCGCCTGTTCACTTCTCGCCGATTCTTGCTCCGTTGTATTCTCCGATCTCTTCACCACCGGCACCTTCGATGAGAAATATTCGTGAGGAATGTGATCGTGAGGAGACAAAGAGAATCAGATATTCGATTTTACCTGTATATTCACCTTCTCGAGAAATCTCTTCGTGATCTCGACTTCTCGTTTAAAGATCTCCTTCCTCTCCTCTCGACCCCGCCGCCTCGGTTTGTCCAAGGGATCGGGCTTCAAATTTCCGTCCACCATCGACACCTTTATGCTCTCCGGGATCAACGCTTTCGTGGTGTCCGCCTCCCGTTTCAACAGGATCTTCTCCAGATCGTCGGTCTCAGGCTTCGACGGTTCTATCAGGTTATCGGCCAGGGTCGGCTTGCTTCCGCAGAACGACGTTTCGAGTAGACATTTGTGCGGGCTCGGTGACCTGGAGGTGAGTGACGTTTAGTTAAATTTCGGGATTCAAACGTGAGTCAATATACAGGGTGCCACAAAAAACGTGGAAACATTCTGAAGATTCCTGCTCGATAATATATATTGCTCCTCTTGACGAGATTGGTTAAGAAAGTGATAACGAGAAGGAAAATGTCGTTTGAAATTAGGGGAATCTTGGTTAAGTTGGAAGTTGCTAAAATTTTTGGAAAATTTTTGAAATTAGAGGAATCTTGCTTAAGTTGGAAAAATTTTGCTAAAATTTTTGGAAAATTTTTGAAATTAGGAAAATCTTGGTTAAGTTGTTAAAATTTTTGGAAAATGTTGTTAGAAATTAGGGAAATCTTGGTTAAGTTGGAAGTTGTTAAAATTTTTGAAAAATGTTTAAAATTAGGGAATTAGAATCCTAATTAAATTCTTAAAATTTTTGGAAAATGTTTGAAATTAGGAGAATCTTGGTTAAATTGGAAGTTGTTAAAATTTTTGGAAAATGTTGTTTGAAATTAGGAGAATTTTAAGTTGGAAGTTATTAAAATTTTTGGAAAATGTTTGAAATTAGGAGAATCTTGGTTAAGTTGGAAGTTGTTAAAATATTTGGAAAATGTTGTTTGAAATTAGGAAAATCTTAATTAAGTTGGAAGTTATTAAAATATTTGGAAAATGTTGTTTGAAATTAGGAAAATCTTGGTTAAGTTGGAAGTTATTAAAATTTTTGGAAAATGTTTGAAATTAGGGGAATCTTAGTTAAATTGTTAAAGTTTTTGGAAAATGTTTGAAATTAGGGGAATCTTAGTTAAATTGTTAGTTTTTGGAAAATGTTTGAAATTAGGAGAATCTTGGTTAAATTGGAAGTTGTTAAAATTTTTGAAAAATGTTTGAAATTAGGGGAATCTTAGTTAAATTTTTAAAATTTTTGGAAAATGTTTGAAATTAGGAGAATCTTGATTAAATTGTTAAAATTTTTGAAAAATGTTTGAAATTAGGGGAATCTTAGTTAAATTTTTAAAATTTTTGGAAAATGTTTGAAATTAGGAGAATCTTGATTAAA
>NW_006263826.1:813931-823869 GCF_000469605.1 Apis dorsata | reverse complement strand
TTTTGAAAAATGTTTGAAATTAGGGGAATCTTAGTTAAATTTTTAAAATTTTTGGAAAATGTTGTTTGAAATTAGGAGAATCTTGGTTAAGTTGGAAGTTGTTAAAATTTTTAGAAAATGTTTGAAATTAGAGGTTAAATTGTTAAAATTTTTGGAAAATGTCGTTTGAAATTAGGGGAATCTTGGTTAAGTTGGAAGAGCTAGAATTTTTGGGACACCCTGTACATATTTGTTGATTGTGGAGGACATCGAATTACCTGGACGACGTGGCTGACACGACGGAAAGCTTGCCAGACGCCCCGGAACCTTGACTACCGACTGACGAGAGCCTGGACGTTCTCCCACTGATGTTCAACAGAACAATCTCCGAGCAATTGCTGTCCTTACGCTCTCTGTCCAATTGTTTGCCGCTGTAGTCGGACAGAGAACCATCCTCCTTCCGCCTCTTGGCCAATTTCTTCGATTCCCTTTTCAGATCTTGCTCGTGAATCGGATCTTGCAGATCGAGCTCCTCCGTCGACGATCTCAGATCCTGGGCGTCCTCCTTGTAGCCCAGAGTCAGCTTGCATCCGGGTGGAGGTTCTCCGCCTGGTCAATTCGTTACAATTTTGTTTTGTTATTAATTATAATGCATCTCGAGAAGGATCGATAAGTCTAAATTCTACAGACACGAAAAAGAATTTCTATACAATTTTCTTTCTAACGCAAGGCTACGGTTAACCTCTTCGGGTAAGTTGTTAAGAATATATAATATGACGATGAAAGTGAAGTAAAATATTATTTGTGCTTGTTTTTATTATTAAAAGATGCGAAAAGCGAAGACAAATTTTTTTCTTTTGTTCTTAGAACCATTTCAATTTAAAAAATTAAAGGTATACACATGTGTTCCCGAAGAGGTTATAAAGGCGAAATTCTAGTTACGGATACGCTACCTACTTTTTACTTTCAAACGAAAACTCAACGAATATAAAACCTTCGTTTCTACATTCATCCTGGTACTGTTTAATTGGCAAACTTCGAAAGTAATAAAAACGCCGAATCGTTGGATTGGCATAAGGTTCCTCTCGTTTTTTTTCCACGTGAATTGAAATTTACGATAATGTATATTTTTAAAAAAAAAATACGAGGCAGCTTCGTTCTCGTAATAAATTCTCTGTTCACAAATAAAAAAAAAATTCAATTTCTGAAAATGTTGTTTTTCTAGGTGAATTTCGATGCATCTTTGATATCATGTTCAAATATCGAACAAATTTATACCATGATGCATATCGCTCTTTGATTTCTTCAAATCATTTTCTCCAATTTTCATATTAATTCTTTCTTTCATCAAATATTTGCCTAATTATCGCACATAATTAACAAATCATCTCTAAATTTCAGCAGCTATTATTTTTTGCACAAGCATCGCAGTTAATATAACCTAAAAATTATTGACATGCGTAATAAATGCAAATCAAATTAAACTTCCATTAAACGACTTAACTTTGAAACAGATCTCGCATTTCGAAATCAATATCAACGTGTAAAAGCACATAAAACTTTAACTCGAATCTAAGAAGAAAAAGTAAACGATCGTCCGTTAAAATTGTAAAAAGATCGAATCCGATGAACTCGTTATCGCGTTACAGATCAGCGAGAAAAATGCTACGAGTGACGGAAAAAGGGAGAAGATTCACGAGGCAATCGAGAATCATGTCGCTTTTTGAATCGAGTATGTTCGCGACAAAGACCCTCTCGAATATAGGACAAACTTGCAGTGGAGACCTCTCCGTAATGTATATGCGTATTAATTCGTGGCGCGCAAGCAGAAACAGGGCTCGCGTTATCTCTCGAGGGAGCATTTAGAAACAACACGGTGAACACATCGTATTCTGTTCTCTTCTCGGATCGATCGTGACCCAGCCTCGTGGTAACCTTCTTCTTCTATGCCAGTCCAGGAGAATCGTCCACGAATCGATACGAGTCATATGTATGATCTTTTCACGATTCGATGATATTTCTAATGGATTCGAGCTACTGTAAACTAATCACTACATCGAAACAGGAGAATCGTCGAAACGCTTCGAGTGACATCTACGATCTTTTCACGATTCGATGATATTTCTAACGGATTCGAGCTACAGTAAGTTGAATATTATATCGAAATAGGGTCTAGGAGAATCGTTTTTCGAATCGATACGAGTCACATCCACGATTCGATCATATTTCTAATGTAAGTTAAGTTAATCGTTATATCGAAAGAGAATCGAGGAAAATCGATCTTCTCACAATTCGATGATATTTCTAATGGTGAATTAGTTAATTAACTAGGTTAATCACTATAGATGAAAGAGAGAATCGTTTTGTTTCTCGAATCGATACGAATCACATCTATGATCTTTCTACAATTCAATGATATTTCTAATTTAAGCTACTGTAAACTAATCGAAAGAAAAGAAAGGTTTAGGTTTTGCTACTCAACGCGTTACGAAACACTCGTAATACGCATGATCGATATTTTAATCCATCTATGCTACATTTTAGAATTTGTTTGAATGTGATCAAAGTTGTACGCTTACGATAGATTCCATCAAATGCACATGTGTGTAGAGGTTTGCTACAGCTGCGTACTCTCTGTTCTTTTAACTCGAAAGGTAAATTATACGCGGAAAAGTAAACTAAAGAACGTCTCCACTCAACTATGAAATCGAAGAGAGTACACGTTTTGATGGATTATTTCCCTTTTAACTCCACGAGAAAAGAAAAAGAGAAGAAAATATTGGCAAAAAGTATTCCTTTAAGATAGAATAACTTTCTTAAAATTCAATTGATCAAACGACTCGAGTTTTCTTTTTGAAAACTTGGAAGGATTACTTTATCAGATAGACGGAAAAAGATGAAGAAAATAAACAAACCTTTTTACAAACTTTTCTTTTATCCTGAAAAATTAAACGATACGTTTTGTCACGATTTATGTCACTTGTACGCACATTAAAAATTTCATCGAAATCGATGTAGAAATAAGCGATAGGCATCGAAGTATGTAAAAATCTATTGATTTATATATACGATCGAATACTTTCTGCCAGATGATTGTGTTACAAGCACATAATTTGTCACATCGACGAGATGTTCGCCGTTCGAAAATTTGCACGCGACAGAGATAGAAACTGCAAGAACTAACGAAACACTATCCGGCGATATAATTGGATCTCGTCATACGTTTCTCGCGACCGTGGAAAATTCAATTTCCCTTCGCAGAAACGATTTAACTTCCAATTTCCCTCCCACGTGGAAACTTCTTCTTTCTTCCCCGCGGTGTCTCTCGTAACACTAGGACTCTGAGCCGGTGGATGAGTCAGATCCAATTGTTAATTCGAAACTCAAATAACCCTAACTCGTTAGCAATGAGTCACTCGCGATATTATCGTTCCCGTGCTTCGTTAGAGGGTGGAAACGTTCGAGGATGTCGGTTATTCACGTGACCCCGTCCATCTTTACAATGCACGCGGATATTGGTCGTTTCAGAAACTTGACACGATGGCGCTGAGATACGTGTGAAAAGGATAAATCGAATACCGATACGCTTCGAAGTTTCGCGCCAATTTTCTTGGACGACGTTACCGACAAACAACGAAACTATATAAAATAGCGAATAATAAAATAATAATAAAATATTCGTTCATAGAAAAGGAAGATAGAAAAGTATACAAAGTTTTTCTGATAAATTAATATATGGTAGACTAAATAGAGATGATGAAGTCAAGAATAAAGTTTCATGAATTTTTAATTGATTTCTCAAAGAATAATTATAGTGGGCGTACAAAGAACGTCGATCAACTATACGAATAAATGTTATTCGAGCGTTTTAAATATCGTTTAAATATCAATATATGTATTCATAGTTTATCAAAACGGGCTGAAAAATTAATTAATTAAAACATCGAATAAAATTAAGTTTCTCTTCGTATATTCGACGCTTCGAATGATAAAAGTTTATTCAAGTAACCATCTTCGCAATATTAACTCACTGTCCCCACCCACGATTTCGATGCCACAATCGACGGATACTACGTTCAATCGAATTCCCTTTTTAATACCACGCGAACGGGTCCCTCTCACATTTCGTTAATCGTTTCTTTTATCGAAACGACACACACGCAGGAAGAAAAAGGAGAAACGACGTGACAAGTTTTTGACGCGGTTCAGAAGAATACCTGCGAGGAGTTCCCTCTCGGGCGTGGAATCCCTGGAGTTACTGTCCTCATGGTGGGAGGAACTGCTCGCCCTGCTGATGTCAATTCTCGGCGTGCTGGGTGTCTTAAGCGAACTACCAGGCGTTGCCGGCGTGGTGACCTCGACGATGCCTGGCATTCGCGCAGCCGGTTCCCCCTGCATTCAAATTCGTAAGGCTGGTTTTGTCGTGTCGAGTCACAGTCACTGGGGTGTGATGGTTGATTGGTTGGTTGGTTGGTTGGTTGGTTGGTTGATTGGTTGGTGACGGACAACGCACACACAGGTGTCGCCCCGTGTCTCACGGGGACACGCGGAGATTTTTCGACTTTGGAAGGGGGAACGCGCGTGATCTTGGCGAGATCTTGGACGATCTTACGCGCACACTTCCGTCCCGCTCGGATACAGCCGACTTAGAAGTGAGGAGACTCGGGGAGGACACAGGGAAGGACTCACGTTTTCCACCTCGTCGGACAGGTCTTCGAAGGATGCTATCGGCGCTGGTCCAAGCTTCCTCTGATGAACGCTCGGTATTCCTGACGCCATATTTTTCGATAGCTCAGCCCTCGATGATGCTGCAAAAACAACGATCCTTTATTTCCAATCCCCAATCTTCTCCTTCTCCTTCCCGCTAAAAAAACTCTTGGAAAACAAGTAATGCAAAAATAAGTAGCTCGAAACAAACGAGTTTACACTCTTCTCGATATTATTCGCGATCGAGTATTATTTAAGAAATGTATATTTAAGACAGGAGCGCTGTCGATTCAACTTCGCGTTTTAAAACGGACGGATCTATTGCCGGGGAAGTTGCGATTGCGAATCACGGCCGGTGTCGAAGACGCTAATCAGCGTTTAAGCGAAGGACGTATCGATTAACCGGCGCTCACGTGGTGCAGGATGTGCCGACATTGAGGGCCACTTGTCATACACGATCGGGCGTGCTCGACCGCGTCGCGCCACCAATTTTCCATCAAATTCTTCTCTCCATGTTTTTCGCCACGGCCTTATTACCCCGTATCCTCGTTTCACTTCTCGCCTCGTAAAACCATTCGTCCTTCGAATATTCGCGCGATATTATAACTTTATTACACGGGTATATTTTACGATGGATAATTACGACGCGTGCGCCGTAAATTTTTCCAAATATGAAAAATGGAAAAGATTTTATCTTGATTTCGATATGCACATTTATCCCGTTACGTACATTCTTAAACATTTTGTATTTATGAATTTTGAAATGTGAGAAATGGAGAAGAGTTTTTCAGAAATTTTCTCGTGGATTTCGTTAGATTCTTGTCTCGAAAAGTGTTAAGAAAAGAGGAGGTAATCGAATTTGTGAACAAGGTTTTCATTATCCGAGTGTCAACAAGTTGCAAACCGCGAAAATTGACACGAATCACACATTCATAACTCGGTCGTTCAATTTTACACGGCGCGTTTATTCGATCCTTTGTTCCGTTCGATTCGAGGACACGACGATATCCTTGATATTCGCGAAGGCGAAGACTGTCGTTTCTCTTTGAAATGAAATGCGGGGGTGGTGGATTAAGCGAGGTTTTCCGTCAAAGGAAAAAACATTGAAAAAAAAAAAAAAAGAAAATATTCGAAACCTTGAGAATTAATTTATCGAGTCGTTCTATCGTCATCCAATTGACACGAATTAAATTTTGAAAGAAAGATCGGCGCACGATTGGCTCTCCGTATTATCACGATATATCGTTAAATAAATTCCATTAATGGAAAAATATAATAGACTCGGGAAGAAAATATTTGCAAAAAATCTATAACCACGAAATTTTTCTTCGAGTTTTATAAATTTTCGAAGTCATTCGAAGTGAGGAAAAATGAAAAAGAAAACTTAAAAATTCGAAATTTATTATTTTCGTTAAATAATAAAATTGTGCGCACAGTTGAATGTTAATTCAAAAAAAAAAAAAATCTTTCCGTATTCAATCTTCGAATTATTATCGAAGGAATAAAAATACGTTGCACGTAACATAAGTTTGTAATAAAACGATGTTTTTCTCTGAAGTTGACTCTAGTTGAAAACATTGAACAGGGTACCTATCGGTCGTTTCGATGGGGCATACTGGGAAACGAGTTAATCCGTTAAAAAACTTAGTTCAAGCTCGCCGTTGCTTCGTAAGGAAGAGAGAAGAAAAGAAAGAGTAAGTAAGAAAGGTCGTTGATACGCTGAGCCAATTAGCAACCGAGTCTCGAGGGTCTCATGCTTGAAACGTGTTAAATACATGCTACGCGCACACACACATACGCGCCTCGAACAATCTAATTGTAAGTTCTCCATGGATGACGAATATTATCGATTGAGAGGCAATCGAGGGAACGGTGAATTGGCGCGAAGAACTGTGAAAATCTTCGTTCCTCGATTTTCAGTCCGCGAAGTTGAGTGAAGTAATTATACACTCGTCGAAATGTATTCTTTTCAAGAGATTTGTTCGATAATAAATTTCCTTTTTTCATTTCTCGATCTTCTGAATGAATTCGAGAGAAAGGGAAAAAGAAAGAAAAGCAAGAGGTAAGAATTTTTTCACGAATACTTTATAACTTTATCCAATTAAAATTGTTTTTCTCTAAATGAAAATTTTCGCAATGATCCATTCGCAATATATTATAAGTTTTAATTCAAGTCATCATTCACAAAATCTCCCTCGTCTCGTTCCAATCTAACGAGACAATCGTTAGTTGAAATAGTTCGAATAAATGATAAATGAGTCTTAATAAAATCTTTTTTTTTTGTTTCCGAACCATCGAGAATTTTCTCGAGAATTTTCTCTCGTTTTCGATCGAAAGTGATCGGATCGATCATTGATGGAGACGAAAAATTGGGGACAAAGGGATTGGAAGAAATAAGGAAGATAGTCGTTGCGATCTTTTGTAATAATATCTATAAAGTTGGAGAATTTGGCCTGAAGCCGAGCGAAGCTACGATAGAATTCGCCTGTCTACTTCCCCAAACTTTTCTCTCTGCTCGCCAATGAATTATACAGATCCTACGATTTATCACGCTATTTTCGAATGGGAGAGTTTCGACGGTTACGACGAACGCGGTCAAAACGATTCGTAAATCGATCGATAAAGAGAGATCTGAAACGAGATTTAAATTTCGAATAGAATTCCTTTCTATTCGAATCGCTAACGACTTTTTCGTTGTTACAATTTTCTTTCTTTCCAACTTACCACTTTGCGCCAATCTAACCTCTCTCTCGGACGCGATTTCGACACGCTCCGTTTGACACGTGGACGACGACGGTCACCGACACGCCACACACAACGAAACGATGCTCGGCCATGTTTGCGGATCGCCTGTTCTTTCCATCGACGAAGTTCAAAGGGATTACCTCAACGCTCTGCACCCTCCTCTTTCGGTTACATTTGTCTAGACCCGATTAAACTCGTCCTTTGTGTCTTGCCTATTTTGTTTTTCGTTTTACACGAAACAATTAATCAATCGATACATTACATTACATTTGTCTAGATCTGTATCCTTTGTATCTCGTCTATTTTGTTTTTCATCTTTCTTTTCCTTTTTTTCGTACGACACGAAACGATCAATCGATATACATACGGCACATACAAGCTTATCTTATGTTCCTTACTAGGTTCTTAACCCGTGAATAAGTGGAGAAAGGGTATGGACCCTTAAATCTACTGGATCAAGAATGACCCAGACAACTGTGAGCGTTACAGAAAGGTATGGAACCGTGCCAATAAACTATCTATCTTATGAGGAAGAGGAAGAAAAGGGAGCCAAGAGGGTCCAATGGTTATTCATCTTCCAGTTTTGGAAAGTGGAAGGCATCGACACCGATATCGCACCGATTATTCCTTGGTATAATTCTATAGGAAGGGAGTGGGAGAGGGAGTGAGAGATTGGATGGAGGGGGAGAGAAGACTAGACGACTCTATTCTCGGATCGACGGGCATCGTTGTGCAGTTCCAGCAGAGGCCGTGGAGGCCCTGGCTGCGGAGAAAATCGGAAAACAGGCGAGCTGCTCTCGAAGCGAAAGCATAACGCCGTTATAAATAGAAGAGCCTTGTTAGCGGTTACACGACGTTAGAGAACGTGTATATATATATGTGTACACAGGGTGATTCATAACTGGTCACTGTTCACTAGTGGAAAGAAGTCTCGTAGAAGAAATTGATTGGTTAATTTGGAAGGAAACGCCTATTTTCACAAGCAATTTTGTTGTAGCATGGTTTTTATACATATTAATCCAAAATGATCGATCTATATCTAAATTTCGATATATTAAACTTATTTCTCATCAATAATTACGATTTGTAACGATAGTTTAATTTATAAATATAATTTTCTATTCGAATAGTTAAGATAATAATTGTATCTATACAAATATATATTGATATGTGTCGAAATAATTAAATTTCGATTATTTTTACGTAACTTTGGAAATAATTTGTACGATTTTTAATATTCAAATTATAGCTTTTTTATTACTATGCAGCGTGTGGTATTACGATTGTCAACAAAATGTCTGAAATGGAGATAGGCGGTCCTAGCGAAGAATTCCTCTTGCCCCTGTGCCGTCTTGCGAGACTTTTTTCTAGCAGTGAACAGTATACTGATGGAAAGAAGTCTTGCAGAAGGAATCTGATTGGTTAATTTGAAAGGAAACGTCTATTTCGCACATACATTTTTCTACCATGGTATTTGTCACATATACTAATCCAAAACGACCGATTTGTATCCAAACCTCGATGTATTAGACATAGAATTCAAAGAATTTTAATTTCTTATTTCTCATCAATATATATATACGTAGACTGATTATGATTTTTAACGATAGTTTAATTTATAAATTTACTAATTTTATATTCGAATAGTTAAAATAATAATTGTACGAATATATACGATGTATATATGTTCGAAATAATTAATAATTTCGAAAATATTTCAGTTTTGATGATTATCCTAACTATTTTTACGATTTTAAATATTCAAATTATAACTCTTCTACTATCATATAGTGTATGATGTCAGGATTGTCAACAAAGTTGAAGTGGAGATACACGGTCCTAGCGAAGGACTCTTCTTGCTCGTGTACCGTCCTGCGAGCTTCTTTCCAACAGTGAACATATATATGTATAAGGTGTGTACACGTGAAATATGGGAATACGATAAATGAAAATGATTTGTGTATGTGTGTGTCTCTCTGTAATTGAGAGATTCGTCATACGTATTTGCCATCGTTTTTTTCCTTCCATAGGCAAATTTTTTGACGAGAAGATATAACGGGTGGAGGGATAATTTTGAATAACGCGAAAAATAAATGGAAAACTTTGTTCGAGTTTTTCTACAAATTTTAATTTTTTTCAAGTAATTTAAAGAAAATGTACACACATACGTGTCAACAAAGAGAATTAATTTATACAAATACACGTTAATCCAATATAGATAAGCCTGAAAAAAAAATATCACAAATTTTCTAGGTTACACGGTGTACGTTCACCCCTCGAAGAATATACATTTATGAATCGCTGTGTACACACTCGATGTGACGGATAGACACACATATACATCATACACGCATGGTTTCCTTCCTTCTTTTATAAACTGGAAAGAAGCAGCAAACCGATACTCGATAATCGTAGACTCACGGCCGATGAATAATGAAATAGACATCCCGTGGTTGTTTCGTTAGCTTCCTCACCTTTAACCCCGTGCAGAAACGTCTCCGTATCCA
>NW_006263826.1:812398-813630 GCF_000469605.1 Apis dorsata | reverse complement strand
TCTCTCTCTCTCTCTCTCTACTAAATACGCACGCATAGATTGGATCGTTCGATTTCTGGTATCGATCGTTAATGGCGCATTTAAACATTCAGGAGGAGAGTCTATCGACAAAGAAGGAGGGAAAAATGGCACGCGGGGGATCACTGGTGGAGAGTCGTTCGGATCTTGAACGATATTCCGCGGGACGATGATGTGTTTACGGTTGTTTAATTATTGGAAGAGTAAAGCGCAACTATTTTATCGACCGCGGAGAAAATATTGGCAAAACGAAAGTGATAAAAGTGCGATTATTAGCGCGGTATTAACTAGGGGAGCGATTGATTTTGTAAAAAAAAAGAGGATTGGAATGATTCGATGAAATTAATAATATTGATCAAAGGTGGATAAATTAATAAATTTATTTGATAATTATTTTAAAGGATTTCGTTTCTCGAAATATAGAATTCCATCCTTTTCGTAAAACTTGTTAAACAAACTAATAATATTTGTACTTCAAATACGTAAAACATGGAATTCTCTATTTTCGTATTAGCTTGAAAAGCTTTCATCGTAGCAAACATACTTACATAATAGTGCAAAAGGTTAAAAAAACTCGATGCTCTGACTCATGTCCATTTATCCGCTCTTGTCAATTATAAAATCAATTATGAATCATTAATTAATTCTACGAAATTAACAAAGAACGATGTACAGGATATTTCAAAACTTTATAAATATCTAAAAAAAAAAAAAAAAAATCAGCACATTAACTTCTTCATTGACTAAAAGAATCGATGAATACTTAAAATATCGTTATTTCGACGATATTTTAATTATTATTAAAATCAACCAAAAAAAAAAAAAAAAAAACCTTTTTCCTTATTAATTCCTTCTTATTTCCGTTCTCCGCGATATCAAACTATTCTTAAATGATAAAAAAATCTTCGCTCTTCAGTCGATTTACAAATCTTGGATCCACTTTTTCCAACACCCTGTACATTGGCGCGCACCCTCCTTATACGCCCCTGGTGCGCAACACGCGTGCATATTCGGCCGTGTGTTGATAGGTTTTATAGAAATGCAACGTTACAACGAGAAGTGGAACAGTTTGCGCAGCAAACCGGCGCGTTCGGTTTATTTATAAACGTCCTCCCGGCTTTCAAAATTCCGATCCCATCCATTTTTTTTTCGCATCCACTTCCAGGTGGGGATCGATTTTATCGCGACACAACTGTATTTCCACCTTTTATCTT
>NW_006263826.1:804036-812010 GCF_000469605.1 Apis dorsata | reverse complement strand
GGGGGGGGGGGAGCATGAAAAAAAATTAATTATCAACCGATGAGAAGCGAATTTTTCCCCCCCTCCCTCCAGAGATAGTTCCAATTAAAATTCTTACTTGTCGTCACGATGTAACTCTCGATCAACTTTGTCCGTGGAAAGAGGATGAAAAGTTTGTCGATCGGTCAGGTGTTCGTTTCACGAAGTAACGAAGAGTTGTCCTTGTCGTCGAACCTCACTGAGAATACGCACTAACGACACTGGTTTCGCGGGAAGCAGAACCTTGTTGAAATCGGAAAACTCGAATAACGAACTTTTATTTCTAGATGCTCGTCTTTCCAATGAATCGTGCAGCGATAAATATAATTAGACAAATATAATACAACCGTGGATGCACTTTTGGATGCGTTGCTCATTTGCCGCAATAACGGCTGTAACAAACTTATTTAAAAAAAAAAAAAAATATTAAATTTTCACTGTTTCTTCAATCCTCTTCTAAAAATACATAAGAAAATCGGAAATATGAATTTAATCGAAGGATTTCCTTTATTTCGATGGAAAACACAAAATTTGCAAATTTTTCGAGTTACGTCACTGTTGAGATGAATGAGCGAAGCGTACTGCTGGACGGTCACTTTCCACCACTCATGATTTCTCGTTTCTTGTTTATTTTCGTCGAATCGCGGGAATCGTTTGAATCGAGGGTACGTCGAGGTTTCAAAGGATATATCACAGGTCGATGGGATTTTAATCCAGGTCAGGAACGAGTGGAGATCCCTTTCGATGGGGTATAATGTCGAGGAAAGTCGTTTGACGAATCGATTTATCGATTTATCGAATCCTTTAAAACGAAAGAGATCGGCGTGTATATATATTTCTTGTTAAAGCGTTTTACCAGGAATTCGAATTTTTTCGATGAAGAAAAATGAGGTTTCTGGATGATCCGGTTGAACGAAATTAATCGTGGATGTTGGATCGTTGTCGAGGAGAATTCGAACATTCTTCCAAGCATTTGCCTCTTCTCGAGATATTTCAATTGAGATCGTGATCCCATCGAGATTTCATTTGTTCGTCTTGGTTAGAAGAATTCTCGTACGAAAAGGAAAAGTTGGGCAGAAACGATGGAAAAGGAATTCTTTCACGAATTAATCGAACGCATTTCCAGATCTCGTCATACGATGATACTATTTTTAATATTGGATCGATAAGAGATTAATATCCAACTCGTGAATTTATTATAAGTTAGCAATCCATTTAAAATTCTTCGAGAAAATTCCTCTCCATCTATTCAATAAATAAACAATTTTCTCAATTTTCAAATTTTTCTTTTTCATAATTTTCCGTGAGAAATAATCCTTTAAGTTCTCTTTCTCTATCCATTTCATTACGAAAATTCATATGTATGTGATTCCGCCAGCACTTTAAATCGATCCGATATTTATCGAATGGAAAAAGCATGGCCTTATTTTGAAAATTGGAACTTCTCTTCTATTCCTTCATTTCCTCTTTCTGAAACATTATACGATCAATCAGCGTTGATTAATCGAATTGAACCAGGCCGGTTGCAACCTCTTTTCGAATCAACGCCTATTAATATATAGTAGCCGCACCCAATTCTCGGGGAAACACCTTCCATTCCTTTTCGTTTCTCCAACAGGACTGAGAAGGAACGCCGACAACCGTGTGTCACTTGTTCCGTGACCTTTCCTAGTCTTAAATAACGACTCGTTGCACCTTTGACTCTTTACTAAGAGTACTTCGTCTCTTCATGCAAATTTTCCGCCTTTGCGTGCACGAGACGTGTTTCACGGTGAAATAGACGCATTTCGATTCTACCGAATCATTTTTTCCCTTCGTATTCCTTGCCCAGTTGGATTCGAATATAAGAATAAGTGAAAAAATGCTTAGAGATTATTTTCTTGAAAGTAAGAAGAGTAAGGGACGCTTTATGTTTAACCCATTGACGGTACTCGATACGCTCATGAAACCCCTCGACTATTCACGCGGAGACCGAGCACGCTTTCAGGACACGCGAAGAACAGTTTTGCGTCCCCTTGTGAATGACGAACGATTTTCGAGGAGTGGGGGAAAAAGAAGAGTGGGGATTGTGAGCCGAGGATATTCACGAGAAAGCTTTCGAGCAAAAGGGAACGAGTACGATTAAGGGCGAAGACATTTTTGAAATTACGAGGTTTCTATTTAAAAAAAAAACAAGAAAATAAGAGAAAAATAGACAGAGACAGAGAGACAGAGATACTTCTTTGCGGGCGAATAAAGAAGTATACGGATGATCGGTAAAGAAGTTTTACACAGATGAATTAAGAACAATCGGTACAACGGCGATAACAACGAGAACCGATGAAAGCTTCTCGAAAAGAGAGAACGAAGGCGCGAAGGCGAGACCAGCGCACGCGTTCATGCCTTCCACAGAGCGGCGGTGATCTCGAAAACTGTAGGGGTCGGTTAGAGCTCTCAGGTAAATAGCTGCTAACAACTTTTTTTGCGTTACGAGGGAAAACCGCGCGTGACTTTATTAACGCAACCGTGTTGGCTTCCCACCGTTTACCACGGCGCCCCGTACCTATCATTCCTCTTCCTATTCGACGAGGCATGGACGTCCTATTACCTCGTTCGTATCAAGATTGAAACGATCAAAGAAAGAATTCGTTCAAAATCGAATCAATCGTAAACAATATTAAAAGAAAAACGGAACGAATGAGTAACGATCACAATTCAACAATAGTATTCTGCATTTGAACGACCTCGAGGATGTCGAAAGAAGTGGGATGATGCGAATAACGAATCGCTGGTTCAACGTCGAAATCAGCCACGGAAAGATAGATCGCTGGTTGGTCGCATCGATCGTCGAATCCTGCCCTGGGCATACTAATATATAAACGCGGACAATAGCCACGGAACGAAACAATTGGAATTGCTCGTGGAAACAAGCACCTTTTTGAAAGCATCGAGCTTAATTCTATCTTACTACTAGTACTTACCCCAGTGTCGTGTCCTCCATGCCAACAATCGGGAAGCAATCGATCCCTGGTTCCCGCTCTACTCCATTCTCCCGGATCGGCCCGTTTGATCGTCGTGTCTCTCCTGTTCTTCTTCTTCTTCTTCCTCTTCCTCGTGGAAGAACGTTCTCTCGGCCTGGGCCAGCGGCGTACCGTCACACACGCGTTCTCTGCCCGACAGCTTACATCTTGACGGTCCGTGCCAGCTGTGTTCCGCAGGAGACACGCTCTCTCGGCCCTCTGCAGCGACATACGACGACCCACGTCCTAATCATACTCGCACTCTATCCACCGCGCACACGCTCTCCTCGCTCTGCCCTTACCTACTGCCTACTCTGACCCAGGGACGCATCTCTCGTGCACGAAACCATGGGTTCGAGAATACATCTCGACCGCCAATTTTGAAATTTTACCTAAAATCATTCTCGTTAATAATTGAAATGAAATTTCCTCCTTTTCGTTACAAAATTTTGATTATTTCATTTTTCTTTTGATTTTTTTATGAATTATTGATATCATCTGTCAAAGAATTATGAATTTTTAGTGGCTCGTAATATAAAATTACGCGACATTTGAATAGTTCGAGAATAAATGAAAATAAAAATGTAAACAACTGAAAGCAATTAAGTAAAAAATAAGAAAAAGCGTGATTCGAACGAAGAATAAAAAGTGAAGAAAAAGGATAGGGCATCGGGATCGATGTGGTCCTCCCTGTGGACTTAGTGCACAGTAGGGGCGCACGCTCCTCCAGGGTAGGATTAGTCACGATCCCACTCGGTCGTAAAGTTTCAAAGGTAAAAAGAAAAAGACGAAACGTAACGAGCTGTCATCTCGTATCGCTCTATTATTCCGGATCAGATCACATATCACGTATAGTAACCGAATAGAACTTCATTGCGACGTTAATTGTTTGTTCCGTCAACAGATTGCAGACACACTACATTTTCCTTCCAATCGATTCTGGCGAGAGACTCGATCTGAATTCGATAGATAAAAACGACAAAAGAATTTTCTTTAGGGAAATAAAATCGAGACATCGATTGTAATTTTTTCTTTTTCATCTTTTGATAAATGTGTAGAAATAGATTTCAGGCGATTGTCATGAAAAAAAGGAAATGAAAAAATACTGCAATATTAATAAAAATTTAATACATATAAAACTTTACCTAACGCATATAATTTTTTATTCTTCGTATTACGGTATAAAATGGTTATAAATTCACCATTTTACTTATTCATTGTTCACTTTTTCTATATGTATCATGTATCCTCTTAAAAAGGTATATGCTAAAGATATTTGCTAAAAATATATAATTACGTTTAATAAATATAAAATTGATTAATAGATCGAGTATTTTTGTTGGAAATTAACGAGCTTGCAGGGTGCTTGAGTTTATGTATCCAGCTCTGTATCTTTTATCGAATAAAATTACGCGCCCCTTTAAGCAGGGCTGGCACTATTCGTCAAATTACCTCTGAAAAATATTTATCAATTGACAATTAATGCTTTAACATTAGAATAATTTTTTTTATTAATATCTCTTTTTTCCTTTCTTTTCTTATTGGATTATAACAATTAATCGTTATTAGAATTTTTTCAAACAAAACTGATTTCTTTACTTTGCTAGACAATGTTTTTTACGCCTCGTCCCACCAACATGGCGTCACCCTTAAGGCTGTAGTGGCGCCAAGCGTTGCTTGCGATCGATGCGCTCATCAACCAATGAAAATATATGTATCCTACACAACAAATAACATTATTAAACAAATAACAACGTTCGATTAACAAAATTAAAATTATATTTTCTCCTATTGAACCACTTTACCTTAATTGCAAATAATTTATTTCAATCTTGAAACTATTCTTCGACCAATTAAATTTTTGAACAACGAATTTCGTGCTCAATTTTTTACATTTATGTGACAAACTTAACGAATGAATTCATTAGTCAATCTGCATGATCATTTTTATCCTTCGATAACAATAATATTTTATAAAATCAAATAATAGTCCAATCTGTAATGTTAATTATTCTTAATTTATGATCGATGATCGATAACAGGGAAATAGGGAGGTCGTCTCATATAAAGATTTTATTTCGTTAGTACGTACACATTTGCGCCAGCACAAAAAAGGATCGTATCATATAAAATGAGAACAATGCAGTTTCCTTTTCCGAGACTAGACACAATATAGGGGGCGTGGGGACTCAGGGTTATTGCGTTTATACCCTTCGTTTTTTTCATGATTACTTGCCGTATACATCCATCAAACGACTTGACACGATACGTATAATTCATCAATGACCCTGAGATCCAATGAAAAACGGACACGATACCGCATTTGATCTTTCGGAGAAGTGTCGACCGACTCTTCATTAATCGCGCAGTGCTGATCTTTCTTTTTCTTTTTCTTTTTTCTTTTTTCTTTTTTTAAATAACTTTTACGTCATACGTATTGAAATATTTTCTTCCTTATATCTCGTTTAATGTTCTTAGAACTATAAAGTATTCCAATACTACGACTCGATCACAGTGAAACACTGGCTGGTCAAGACACTACCATGAAGAGTCGACGAAGTTGCTTCGTATGTATAAATTTATGATATTTACAAGGGCAGTGTTGTTAGAAATATTCGAGTTAATGCTAATAAATGGCAGGCACTAAGCGACTCTTCAAGGTTTTCTCCCTTGCAAGCGGAATAAGCCATAACACGCAATATCGTTGTTTTCTTCCTAGTGTCTCTTGTAACACGCTCGCTAATGATTCTCATTCTTTCACTTTCTTTTGTACAATTTATGAATTCCATACAATAGAAAGTACAGTGAAGGAAAATCATAAATTATCCGTTAAAAGTACAGAAACATATTAATTGCGCTTAAATTCATAGTTATCGCGCATCGATAACTGACAAGCTTAAGTACACATCAAAAAATGCATGAAATTATATCGTGAATTATATCTTTATCCCTTTTTTTTTTCCTTTTTCTAAAAAAGCATCAATGTTTGCATCTTTATACTAAACAATGAACATAAAGTTGTAAAAATAATTATCGACTATTACATTTCATTAATTTTTTTTTATGGCCTGTGTAAAAACATATATCGCGCTTTGAAATTGCTGTTCAAGCAGGAAAATAAGAATTTTTTACATCGGCCAGAACGAAACTTTAGTCGTTGGGACCGAGAAGAGAAAATTGTATATATATGCTTCTTTTTATCATTGCCCATTTTGTGTCTTTCTCGTACCCAATTACGATTTATAAAAATAATTCTCTTCGGCATACACATTTTTATCGTACTTGTCACATTGTTCCGAAGTATATGAATTATCTTACGTTTCAAATGTTATTCACGAAGCTAATTCAATCTTGATCTTCAACGAATCTCCTACCATTACAAAATCTTAATAAATCGAATTTAACAGTTTACTAGATAACAGTTTTCTAACACGATACATTTGGCTGCGGAATTAAAAATATCACTACTGGTCGATCAATGTATTCTTCCATTTTTAATCGATACGCTTGCGATATTTAGCTCTACATTTTTTTCTTTTTTTTCCTTTTTCTTTTTTTTTTTTTTTTTTTTTTTTTTTAATTCCAATTTTCCTATTTCATATTCAAATTTCAAGGTTTTCTTTTTTTCGTATAATATGGCCAGCGTATGAACTTTCTCATTTCTTAGCAATATTTTTCTTCTAATTATTCGAAAAACAATCGATAAATTGGATACTATTTAACTAAGTGGATAATTTATATTATCTCTATCTTGATAGATTTGACTGCAATCTACGCTAACGATTAACATGAAGCTTCAAAGAGAGTCGTAATATTTTTTTTTTACAAACGCATTCACTAAAATCGTTTCATTAAAAACGTTTGCATAGAGTATACGAATATACCTGCCTGTACATGAAAATTTAATTTCCCTTTCTAGAAACACTAATTCAACTAATTCACCCAAGTATTGTAAAAATTTTAACTTTAAACTTTCTCTCGCAGCCATTTTCCACGCACAAACTCGCCTTTTAATCGTATCATTTATCAACCCTTTTTCAACCCTGAAGAATCGATAAGTATATTTTTTCTAGAACAATTATTCGGCGTGTGTGTAATATATAAAAAAATTCCGAGTCTCTCCACTATATAATTGATCGAAATCTCGATATCTCATTCACTTTTCACTGGAGGTCAGCAGGATCCCAACAACTGTCAGGTATGTTTCGTATCGTCCGATGATTCGCTTGAGAACCTTCTTCATGAACGAATGGAAGACGTGGTCGACGACGTCGATACAAAACGATTCAACTTGCTGTCGATAATGATTTCGTCGCCGTTTCGTATATTGTACCGATACAACTGCTTGTTAGGGTACAGCATCTCCTCCGGTCCGTATTGCGCCTTCATAACCTATAAAACAGATTTTTCAAGAATCAAGGCAAATCGCACGAGGGGGAGGAGGGATTCACATCGCAAATTTTAGTTTACCTCTAAATCGTTACTATTTATATAGGAATTTAATGATGCAGGAATGATGCAAGGGAAGGGGGTAGAAGATTCTTATATCGCGATTTCGTGCTTTTTATGAGGTCTCTCAAGAAACCAAACGTTCTGCAAGGCATAAAAAAAAGGAACGTGATGAGAAGATAAGTTGGCAAAATGGACTAACCTGGTCCACGTAAAAAAGTCTCATTCTATTCGCTGGGATTTTCACCATCGTCTCCAGTTTGGTTTTCAACTCGAAAACCGTTCTGTACACGTCTATGGATCGAACCTACAAGCACCATTCATATTTACACCAATTCCAATGATCGATATAAAAAAAAAAAAAGAAAGAAAAAAAACCACACCTCTCTTTCAACTCTCGAGCTCGCTTCGAACTTCTTCGAAACGTGAATTGAAAAACCTGTCCCCTCCCCTCCCCTCTTTTCGAGTAATTAAGCCGAATGAATTGCCGATCAAAAAATATGCATAT
>NW_006263826.1:800290-804006 GCF_000469605.1 Apis dorsata | reverse complement strand
TATATATATATATATATATATATATATATATATATATATAATCATGGACAGCCAATAATCTTTGAATTTAATTAAACGGACGTTAATTAAATTCGAATGGTAAATTTACCTCGACTAAGTCTCCGTAAGTGAATGTGACCTTGACCCTCTTCTCGGGTGTCAGATCGACGTGTACCAGAGGATCCAGCTTTCCGTGAATAGCCACCAGCTCGGAGTACCTGAAAACAATGATGGACAACAGGGTCAAGAAAAAAGACGTTTGTTCCACTGGCTGTGGATGACTATGACCGTGAAACTAGAATAACATTATGGGTAGCCAGTTCGTGTACTAGAATAGAAACGATCGAAGCAGGGACCGAAATGGAAACGGCGAGAACTGAACTCGCAAGGCGGATCATTAACGACATTCGAACGACAAAGCTAGGTGAAATATGATACGTGTACGGTGGGAGGGGAGAGTAGAAAATGGAGAAGCGGGAAACGAGAATGTAAACAAAGCGCAAACAAAGATCGTGACCAAAACAAATTCGACCTTTCCGGCCTGTCCGCTTCGGGTTTGTCCATATAATATCGAATGAAGGCCCTTTCGGCGTCCTCGCGCTCCTGGGAGGATATGGCCCCGCCGCCGTTCAATGTCTCGACATTCGGAAGTCTGGCGATTAACAGTTGCCGCCTCTCGTGCTCGGTGTACTCTCGAGGACTCTGAAATTGGCCAATTAAATTTTAATCCCTTCTTTTCTTCTCCATCCCGTCCATCGAAATTAATACGTAATAATTATATTATATATTATTATATATATATATATATATTATAGTATATATATATATATATATTAGACTTTACGATTTTTTTTTTTTTCTTTTAATTCGAATTACCTTCGATCGATTTATTAATGTATCCTCTTACCTGTTAATTTTCATTTCAAAGAATTATTTTAACGGGACGTTAAAATTTATTTTCCGAGAGATGGAACAACAAGTAAACTGATCCGCTTGATTTCGTGCCAATGTGTTAATTCTAGTACACAGTGGCGCGCACTAGATAGAAATCCTACGATTTTTACCATCTTAGCTCCTTAGCGTCTTCCATTTCTATTTTCTCGGTTATTTTAACCGATCGATTTCGATGCTATATTATTTCAAATTTTCAACGAGCGAACATTTACCTCGAAAAGGGGGCAGCCCTGAATCCTCAATGATTTAAGCGCTGGAAACCTGGCAAGCCGCTCTACGTCATCCCACGTGGACAACAGGGTGCCGTTCACGTTCAGAAACCTTAGCTTTCTGAAAGGATCGTGAGACGACCTGATAGTCGTGCCGCTCGATTCCGATTCCGACTCTGATCTGTCGTAATTCAATTTTCCCTCGCTGAATATCCTGTTCCCCTTCTCGTCCACCATCGATGTGCCCTCCTCCTCCTCCTCCTCCTCCTCCTCCTCCCCCCCCAGATTGTTCATATTCTCGTTGTCCTCGCTCAGATTCTCCGCCCCCTTCTTCGAGCACGGCTCCTCGTTCGAGTTTCTATTGTCAACGAGAGCCAACGACCTTATCGGGCACTCGGCTAACACAAGGCTCTCGAGATTGGGGAATACGTAGCCAAGTTTCGAAATTTCGTTCCACACCTCGACGGGGTTCCCGGTGAAATGGAGCTTTTTCACGGACACGTTCTTATTCTCGGGTAATTGATAGTCCAGGTCGACCGTCTTGTACTCGTTCAACGAAAGATGAAGCTCCTCCAGATTACGAAGAAGACGGATCAATCCCTGGACCGTGGACCAGGTCACCCTGGTTCCGTTCAACACGAGATTCTTCAACATGTCGTAGCTCCCGTGCTTGATCTCGAGAACCTCGGCAAGACAGTTGAAGCTAAGATTCACGAATTTGATCTTGGGCATGTGTTGAAGAATACCGAACACCTCGGTCCATTGGGACAGTTTGTTTTGCGCGAGGTCGAGCTCCTCCACGTTCCTGCATTTCTTGCTGAGTTTCTCCGCGTCGTTCCCGGCCGACTCGATGTCGCAGTCCTGCAGCACGAGCAACGCCGGCACGGTGTGCCGGGGCGACTTCTTCGGGATGAAGATGCTGACCGAGAGGGCGGCCTTCGGCGAGCTCGACTCGGTCTCCTCGTCCGTGAGGGAACAGTCGGTCGTTGAACTGCCGTACTTCAGCTCCAGCGCCTCTAACAATGACGGCATGTTTACTGCATTCTGAAACCGATCACTAGTTTAAATAATTATCCTTCCTTATAATTGTTGTTATTATAAAAAAAAAAAGACATACGTGTTAATACTAATTCTATTCTTTTATATTTTCTTTAATTCGTCGTTCTTTAAAAATTCTACATCATCGTTTCTAATATTCTAATATTCGTTGATCGGTAAAAATATACCGAATGCTCTCCGAGAGAGAAGAGAAACAAAGAAAAGTTTCGCGAGATGCGCGAGACGGCTTTTGTTATCCGGAAAAGGAAGAACGAGAAAAAGGAAGAGAGGGAGGACAAGAGCAGTTGAGACAAGGAAAAAAGTCCGTGGATCGAACGGATCCTCGAGGTCGAAACGTCGGGATATCTGGTCTGACCATATCTGTTAAGGTCGTGTATATTGTCTTTTTGCGCATAGGAAAACCGGTACTGGTTCCCTTGTTGTTGCTGGAAAACGACGAACGACGAGCTTCACCCACGCAATTCTCCTTTTATTTCCACCTTTTTCGACAAAAGATCGTTCCAAAGATAATTCTCCTTCCGTCGAATCTCTCGAGTGCAAAAATGCGAATCGACGTGTGCAGAAACATCGATAGTTCGAAAGGTACAAGGAAAATAAAGCTAAAAGATTATTTCATAGTGTACGCTCTATACGCATGCGCCGAACGTTTGAAGAAACTATCGTTTCACAACGGAACGAATAGTCGGATTGAACGCGTTCGACTTTCACCGAACGCGTTAAAATTNGAGGCAGGCCAACTCGTGTCGTTTCCATTTACACGAAACTTTTTAACCATTGATTCGTCTCTGTGTACATATATGTCGCCCAGATCGCCTTTCTAACGGCGAATTTATCTTGTTACGTTGCAAGACTCGACGACGAGAAAAACTAACGATCTTCTCCCGTCTATATATCCGTATAGGTTGCAGCAAAAGGGACGCAACAGTTTCATCCCCGTGGAAAATCGGTGGACAGAGCGATGGAGAGACAAAGGTCCGCGCGATCCGCTCGACGCACAGCAGTGGACCGGCATAATAGTCGTTGTTGCATTATAGTCCCCGGCTTCCCCTACGTAATCGCGATATCGGTTCAACGGCCATGCGAAATTAACTTTCTCCGGACGGGTCTGGCCGACGAGAAGCCCACTAGAGGCAGCTCGATGCACCGTTGTAGCGCGCTATAGACGGATTTACTGGCAAAGCGCTCGAACCGTTTTCAAACCGATTCGATCACTTTTAAACACCTCTCGAACGTCAAAGTGTGTTAATCGATTCCTCTTGCAGTTTGGCTTGATTTGATAGCTCGACGTGAATGGGACGGTGCGTGCTGGATATAATGGCAATTAATCCAGCGGTATTACGTAGAGAGTGATATAAATAACAAGAGGCAAAGCAGTTGAGGATACTCGAGGCTGATTTTATATCTTCGGTTCACGTCGATAGGATATTTTAGTTTCGTTACGTTGCGAGGGTTAATTGACGCAGAGAGCAGCGAGCAGAGGTTGTTTCAAGTACT
>NW_006263826.1:792510-800090 GCF_000469605.1 Apis dorsata | reverse complement strand
TTTTTTTTTTTTTTTTTTTTTTTTAAATCGATCAAAAATGTTACATGAAAAATTAGATTATTTAGAATTAAAATTAAAATTAAAAATTGAATTTAAAAAGTTTACCGTTAAATTTATAAGTTTCCAGTATCTTGATATCGAGTCAATGGTTACAAAGCGTTCGAGCGAATATTAAAAGCGAATTGTGGGAATTAGGATTTGAGTTGCCATTTCTGGTACTGGAATTGGAACAACAGGTCGATGGATAGTCACTGGATAGTTTTGGGAACACGGAAGTTACTTCACGGTGATTCCTTTTGGAGTAGAAAGTTTGGGGGCATAGATAAAGACCGATTCATTTGTCCAATTGAAATCTGAAAATATTACATATCGAATTGTTAAGAAAATTTTTAAAAAAAGTGTATTTTATTTATTATTATTTCTCTATTAAAATCTCACTAATAATATTCATACATTGCTTTCGAGTTAATAGATAACGTATGAACCAAGTTATACAATGCATTGTATTGCATCATATATGGTTGCAATTATGGTTTGTTAACTAGTTTAACATCGGAGCAGGGTAACAATGCTAAATGCGACTTTCTCTTTTACCGATGATTTTACTTACCAACTATTCGCACTCATAAAATTAATATTACCAACCGCAACGATTGTTCATTGCGGAAACTAATTTAACTGAAAAATCGTAAAATCAGACAAGAATAATAGTTTCGCGATATTTGAAATTTTTTATTCTAAAATTTTATAATTAACATGTTCCTTTGATATGGCAAATATGAAAATTACAAATCTATTTTGAATTAAAAAAATATAATTTGAATTGTATATTGTAGATATACTTGAAGAGTTAACAGGTTAAAATCAAGTTAGCGTGCAAGTGGCTTGAACAGCTGATGATTCTTCAAGTTCTGGTGGTAGTTCAACGATATTAGACGAATTTATATCTTGCTCCGCACGTGGTAATGCACAGCTAAATATAAGCTACCAATGACGGTTACGAAATGTCAAGCAGAAGCTGCCGAGTACTGGGTCAGTCGGAAAGCTGTTTCGCGCGTGTCTTACAGCGAGCGATTAGTTTCGAGATATATCGATATTTCAAGGATGATCGAATCATTACGTAAAATGGTTGTTCTTAATTATATTCTCATATTGTTACGGAATTATTGACATATACGTTTCAATAATTATCGTTTCTCTCGTGTGATTTAAAAATTTACAATTAGAAAGTTATTACGAGACACGAAGCAGAAAAATCTAAAAAAGGTTTTCTCGAATCCAAAGAAACATTTCTACTATAATTTTCTTATAATTATCTTCGTTTAAAGTAGTAGGGAATAATAAAAACTGATAAACGTCACTTTCTAACGGCGAAGGCGAAGTAAAAATTTTTAAATAGAATATACCTACAACTTTTTATCGTAATGAAGAGAAAAGATTGTGTTCTCTGTTCGATTCAAGCAACTATCGAAAAAATCGCTAATCGAGATGTATTCTTTTTTCGAAGATTAACGGGAAACTGATAAAAGGAAATATCGACGAAAGTTCGCTGGTGGCTTGTATATACTGCGCAAATGCTCTCCCGCCTCTTGGAATATTACTCGGTTGCCCAAGGTTGCCGTTCGTTCTGCTCACGACTCGAGCATTATGCACGTGTATAGATATATCAACCACGCATTTACAGCGATACACCTCTACATAGGCATATTTACGATATACGCGTAGTAGATCTATCTCTCTAACACACGATATAAGAGAATACATGTTTCCTAACCTTTTCTCTATTCCGTTACATTTATTTCGTGTGCGTTTTTTTTTTTTATTAATCAAATAATTAACTATAATATTAATAACTCAAATTATTTAATTAATTAATTAGAAAAATAATAACGAAAATCTTTTTCATTCTTTTTAAAATAGTAAATGAAAATAGAAAAAAAATATCGTGTAGATTCATAAATGTTTTTCAGATGACTCTAACAGGTTGGAAACGTGACACGATAATGGGTGACGAGATTGGGAAACTCTGCGCGCGCAATGTACCTATTCTTTGTTCATTTCTCGGCTTTTAAGAGCACGTCTCGCATCGATGCACGGCAATTATTGACATGTGTGTGAAAACCGACAAGAGATACATTGAATATCGTTTATTATATGTATATAGGAATATGTGCGCGTACTCATTGGTACTAGGGCCTCTCCCTTTGGAACTGTCGGCGACGGTTCAGTAATGCTGGTCGCTAGTACGATACGGATCAACGATTTAATGTGAACACACCAGCAGCCTCTCTTTATTTCTATAGTCGAATCATTTCACATCGATCGATCGTTTCTGTGATACGCGGAATCTTACTTTCCCTGAAACTCTATTTCTTTTATAATTGCTTTTTTTATTTTTATTTTCTGTGAAATCTGTTTTGAAAATCAATTTTACGCACAAAATATATTTTACCAGATAAATCTTAATGGGAAAAAAGGAAAAAATGATTATTCATCTATTTGGAGAAATCACTTTCTTCGTAATGAAAAAAATATAGCAAATAGTTATTTTAGAACATTCATCAATGATAAGAAACGATGATGAAACAAAATCATTTCTAACGTTTATATTAACGTGAATGAGCACACTAATTACTTCCTATTTTGAAGTGTGTTAAATATAAAAGGAATATTCTTCTTCATATATGTACAGTATATATAACTCTGCTACTATGAGCACTTCTCATAGCAGTTAAGAATAGATTAAAAAATTGATTGTTTAAAAGCTTAATAAATAAAATATAACTAAGCACGTTGCTTTCTAATCATTTATTTATGAGACTATTTTCAGCATTGAAATGCATATATTACAATCGTAAACGTTATAGAAGTGTGTGATATTTGTGGAGTCGATTTGGTCTTCGTTTACATAATCTACGTCTTCTATAAACATACAATATATGTAAAATAGCCAATAGAATTTCTCTATATCGAGATTTTTGAATTATATTTTTATTGAATTAATAAATGGAAATGATAAGAACGATATGCTATCATCAATTTATGATTGATATTAATGATTCATCGATCTCATAAAATAACAATAGAAAGTTTTTAACCATTTTAAATATTTTTGTTTTTTAGAGATGATTAAGAATCATCAAATTGAATTAGAGGTCAAAAAATTAATTGCAAAAAATGAAATGTTGTTGTTTAATGTGCATATATTTCGCGTTTCTTTATATCTGAACAAACGTGTTAAAGTACTGTTCCTTTCAATTGCATTGTCCTTGAGGTTAGAAGACAAGGAACGACGCAATTCTCACAATTAGTGCCTCTCTATTTAAGTTTCTTTCACGCTCTATTATCATCCAATTTTAATACCTGTTGAAAATATATATTTCAAAAAATTAATAAAATCACATTTATCAAATTTTTAATTTGTTACTTTCAACTTAAATCTGTTTATTCGTATTTGCGAATTATATATTTCTAAACGACATCTATAATTTACGACCAATGAACCTTTGCTACTGTCGATAAATCAGTCAACTTCCTAAAGTATCATGAAAACCTTAACAAATTTCAAAAGTTAAATTTAGAACAATGATAGTAAGAAAAGTAACACTAAAAAAATAGTTCAAAAAAATGACGACTATAATGAAAATATAATAGTAACAGTTGTCAAAAGCGTTTTAGAAACATAGATTGACGCGCGCATACAGCTGATAATGATTATGTAAGATATACAACGCGCAGTAAAATGTCATCCATTAAGTGATTACATCGTAATCTAATCATCTTCAGAATCCTCGAAGAAAACGAATTATCTTAAAACAAATAATCATTACATATTTTTTAGTTTCCATGTCTGAATCATATCTTCACATGTCAAATAATTGTGTCTCACAACATACGATATTTCAAATCTTATAATTAGAGCTTTATATTCGAATTTCAATCATAAAATTTGCTAGAATCTCTAGTGATATAAAAGAAAGAAAAAAGTTTGTTTCACATTGGATGCTAGGTGGATCGATCGAGCACAAGTTTGGAAGAATGAATGAGAACGGAATGAAGACGTTGTACAAGAATATCACGAAAGAATCGGGTCAAGGATCATCTTGCCACTGAATGACAGACACACTATTATTTTTTATTTTATAAGAGATAATACAAGTAGTACTCACTGTTTCCTCGTCTCACTGCGTGCTTTGGACCTCCGATATCGCTCCGGTATCTGGTGGTTAACAATCGACGAGGCTCGAGAAATATCCTGGTTAGAAGCACTCGCGATTTTTGCCTGCGATCATGAAGCGAGATCGGTTTGTTGGTTGGTCTAAAAGGGTTAGAAAAAGAAGTGGTGTCGCTAACGGACACACGAACGTGCCCCGCTCGCCGTCCACCGTTGAACTGATTTCTGGCTCCTTTGTTTAGTAAACAGAAACAGCTGAGCCACACTACTAGTTACGAGAGGTAGAGGTGGCGGGAGCTTGATCCACTCTTCCCGCACAACGCTCACGATACTACGCAAGCGCGTTTCTCTGCAAGCATCACGTGGTTTTACATGTTTAACCAATTGGAACATAGCATTGCAGACAGTATCGTATTGCGATATATTATATTGTAAAATTAAAATAAAATATTAAATTAAAAATATTTAATAGATATAATTAATTTAAATAAAATTTTTAATATAAAATTATGTTTATTATTAATAATCGTATTATTAATCATAATTATATGTAATGCAATTTAATTGTTCTTATTATCATTCCGTATAAAAATGTATTTTCAATTGAATAATAAAAATTAAGAATTTTAGTATAAGGGAAAAAGGCATTAATTAACGCAATGGAAAAAGAATTTTACATGAATTAATTGTAAAATGCGAATTTATAATATATCGATAATGTAGAAATATAATATATATATATAATTATGACATAAAACTTACCATCAAATCATGAAAACACTATAAAAATTCTTTATTTCATTATACGAAATATACGATATATCTAAATTTGGAATAAAATTCAATAAAGGAATAATAGCAATAAAATTCTCATACAAAAATTTATACTTTACCGAGCTAAAAGAAAAAAGTATAAAATAATATTATTATTAATATAATTTTGTTTGATAATATTAAAATCTTGTGATGTTTTTCAAATAATTGATTTATCATTAACCCAATTTCATCCTTTAAACAATGTTATATTATTTATTGATACATAGAATTTATCAATAATACCATTAGCTAACAGTATTACACTTGCCTCTATTTCTTCGAAAATTGTCATTTTCTCGTTCCTTGTTTGCGAAATTATAATACATGTATCAAAGAGTAGTTTACTTTCTTTGATCGTCTTTTTTTGTCTGTTGAAGTTGTTTGTCATACATTATAATTAATTACTATTCAATCACAATTACAGATCATACATACACGTATAATTACACATTACGACATTACATACATGTGTTTCTGTATTATATATTTATATATGTATATTTATATATTTATAAATTACAGATCGAAGATTAGAGGTACTCTATTTCGATATTTTTGGGAATGTTTTGACACTCTCAATCTTTTTTTTTCTGTACTCAATGCCATTAGAAATTATTTGTAATAATCGAAATGAAATATATTTTTCTACTCGTCTTACGTGCTTTTCGAGATCAAATTTCGTGCACATGTCACTAAGCATTAAGAAAATCTAAAATATTAATTAAATTTAATAAATTGCTATTTATAAATATCAATAAAGAATTAAAACAATTGTGTCATTGTTTTTCTGACATATTTAAAATGCGTTACTTTTTTAAATCATCACCATCGTTTTCATTATTGATTTTCGTTGACATTTATTAGGTTATTGCACTTGATAAAGAGGTTAAAATAGTTAAATTTTGTTGTCAAATAACAACTTTTAGTACTTTAACTAAAATATATCAAAAAATTTTTAGTTCTTAACACGTCTTGTAAAAAATTTACTTTTTAACGTTTGATAAAAATTTTCATAGACAAAATTATCGATCAACCTGTTATGATAGTTGAAAATGCTGCGAAGAGGCAAAAATGCATTTTAAGGGGTTTTTGTTCCTTCATTGCTCGTTTCTTACCACAACGGACGTTTTTCCTAAATGATATTTAGTATTGATCTGAATACGATTAAATTAATTGTATCTTTACAGACTCTTTACCTGTACAGAACATTTTGTTTTATGTTTGTTTGTTTAATATTAATTGTAAGAACAACAACGACACTACTAATTTTTTTCTTTACAATTAATCATTACAGATTCAAGTTAACATGATTATATCTAATACCTACATAGTTTAATAATTATATGTACGTAAAGGAATAAATTTGACGTGATATTTTTCGTAGCAGCAACAAATGGAGGTCGTATATATTCAATAGAGGTCTACTTTATCGACGCATTAATATGTCTAGATCAACAACAGGATTCGCGTTTTCAAAATTCTTTAATAATTATTGCTTTGACTTGAACTCAATATATTCTTCGAATATATATTAATCATAATTACGATTGATGAATTATTTTTTATCGATTTAATATAATAGAATATAAAATTGAATATTTTTTTTTAACAAATAAATTAATAAATATAAAGAAAATAAAATGATTTAGTTATTACGTCCAAAATTTAAGTTAAGACCTCTTTGCAGGGATGAAAAATTCAATGCTTTCTCTTGCTTTCATCTATTCGTTCATTTTCAGTCATACTTGTCAAACATCGATAGGCTTGCCACACACATAACCTCTAATTTAAATATCTTTTCTAAGATTTCTATACATGCATCGTGTTTAAATAAATCTTTCCCTTTAGATACACAAACGCCATCTTGGATATTGCACAAATGTGCAATATTACACACAGTTGAGATCACGAGCTGGAAACGTCATGTCCCGAGTCGAATTTTTCGCGAAAAAAATCCTCTCAGGATCCATTTAATGTACCAACGCAAACAGACCGTCACGCCGCAAGTGGAAAAGCTTTGCACTGTTTCAAAGAACGCAATGCAGTCTTGTGAATTAATATATTACACATAATGTTTTCATCTTATGGGATGTATTGGCTGGCACAGTTAAGCAGTATTGTCTGATGTGCTTCATTGGATACAGGAAAATAATTTAACGAAGATATTCGCATTGACACGGATCAGAGTGACAATCTATAACTGACGATATTAATTAATAGCTCTAACTGTTTATATCTTACTTGGCATGTCGGTTGACATTTTTCTATACGTCATTAAATCGATTAGCATTATCGGTTAATTGCTAACCTAAATAGACTTAGCATAACGTATGACTAGTGAATCAACACCTGATATGTCATACGAGCTTCTTACAAGCTAAGGACTAGAATAGACTCTTCTGATCTCCTTTGCAGGATGAAAAATTTCTAACGAAAAATTGAAAAAATCTCAACGGAAACTTATGTGACTAGATTTTTGTTTTCCTTAAGTAAGTAAAGTTGTTATTATTAATAAGATCTCGCACCATTTATCTTATCTATAGATAAATAGATTTTTTCACCTAGCCTTACGCGGAATACATATTTCAAT
>NW_006263826.1:790163-792263 GCF_000469605.1 Apis dorsata | reverse complement strand
TTTCAATTAGCTACCGTTAATACCAACGGTCATTTTTTTTTTTTTTTTTAAATAAAAGAAAATGAAACGAAAACTTATATCTATGACACGTTATAATATATCGAATCGCAAAGCGTTTGAACATATTCTTGCACCTTTAATCACGCACAAGAACAAAATATTATTAAAAACTAGATTAATTGCAGTCTCCCATGCTCGCATTAATATTATACAAATTATATGTTCGCTCTTTGCCTAGCAAAATTCTCTCGATATCTATTTCATTATTATTATTTACTTACATTTCTAATAACCGACGATTATTCAGGATAAACTACATTTTTTGGAAACGACTAGATAACATTTGATATAGATCATCTGCAAGCTTAAACGATAAGATATGCGCTGCACGTTTCTCCGAATTATAACGACTTTCTTAATTAACAACTATTGTCCTCTGATCATCGTGTTGATACGACAGTCATCAAACGAATTAAACATTTTAAATACATTGATGATGGAATTCAAGAGAAGATAATATAATTAATATAAAATGAACAAATATTTATACATAAGTAATTCTTATTTGACGAAACTATAGAATTAAACAATATAATATAATGTAATGCGTAACAAGTGAGTGTTTACTGAATTTTAAAATAGCTAAAAATCGTTGATTCGTCTTTGAAACGCGCAACTTGAGCAAGGCAAAGCTCTTCACCGCGAGTGCGTATTACTACTTAGCAAGCTAAACTGAACGTAAAATCGGTATTGTCCTCCCTTACAAATTACTTCATTTCATACGTACATTTCATTTAACTGCTATGCGTTACATGAACACGCAATGACGCCAGGCGTTTCGCGGGTCGTAGCCGTTCAAAAAACTTGAAAACCAACACGAACGATTTATTCTGACTGTTTAATACTGATGTGCGTTCGGAACTATCAATACTTATATATCTTCGTTTCCTATAAGGTTACACGCGATTAACCTTATAACGTGTTGTGCTTGATCGCGTAGAAATTATCCATTCGACTTACGCTGCGACTCGTAAAACGCCACGCGTCCAGTCACAGGCATCGTTCTGCTTTCTGTATACATCTTATTATCATTAACAAGTAATTCTTCTTAAATTTCGTACGTGTTACAGGTTACCTTACATGGTTACCACCGACTTGAAATTAATCGGAAGAATCTGAATCAGATTCCGCGCCAGCGTCCGACGCTTCGCCTTGAGTTTCAGGCGTCGTTTCAGGAATTTTTCTTGTGTAAGTCGCTGATACGTATGCTCCTGGTCCTTCGCCTTGCGTGTGTTCGATTCCAACTCTAATCGACAAATAATGAAAAAATTGTAAAATTGTCTCAGATAATGCATGCTTATCGTTACAGAATCTGTACCTGTACTCGTGTCGCGACAAATTCTTAACATACTTCTCCGGTGGATTATCACTGTCGTGATTCTGAAAGCTAACGCTCCTAGCCGTTGTATGAGATACTTGGGTAGCAGGCATAGTAAATTCTACGTAACAGTATTCGGCCAAGTTCTCAGGGATCTGATCGTAAGAGGTTAGGGCCATTCTACATATCAGTTGGTGAGTCGTGTACGCTCCTGAGAATATATATTATCGATGATGTTCCAAAATGTTCGAGAATAACTTTTAAAAATATTTTAAGAATTTAAAATAATGCTTGTACCTTGGCCTTCTTTCGGTAACCTGGGCATTCTCCACACAATGGCACGATGTTGATGTTCGTACTTTGCCTGTCCCGATGTTACCTCCATCAGCTGAGGTTCTAGGTTATCGACCGCGCCAAGAAATCTTTCGATACCCTTGATCTTTCCCGTTCTTCTATGAGCTGATTTTACAGATCCGTATCTGAAGTGTTTTTCCACCCTGAACAAATATATCCAACACTCTGGAATCGGGAAACGGACCATCACATCTTCACAAGGTACTTGACCCAGTTTTCTCGACGCGAAACCCGGCACGAGAATATCGGCTCTCAATTCTACCTATTAATTAAAATAAAGAACAGGGTCAGAGCGTGTGAGTATTGGAGCGAGGTCGTGACACTATCAAAGCAAAAGCGGATATTGATTCGTAGAATACAAGTGCAAT
>NW_006263826.1:786845-789996 GCF_000469605.1 Apis dorsata | reverse complement strand
AGTTGGAATATGTATGTTTTTTTTTTTCTTTTTTTTTTTTTTGTGAATGAAAAGTGACATTACCTTATTACCGGTAATGCACATTACAGCTTTAAGTTGAAGAGGAAGCTCTCTGTTTTTAGGAGGCCTTACTCGAAATCTCATAAGTTCGATATAACATGCATCTGGTGGCTTGAACCTTCAAAAGTGTTAGTCACGTGTTAGAGACGCAATGCAGCCTTTCGTTAGTATCGTTGTAGTTATCATTTGTGAAAATATGTATTATTCTTGTAAAAGATTAATTATATAATATACCTTAAGATACGTACTTTATGATTCTAGATTTTTCATACTCGTCCTGTTGAACGCAAGAGTGGAATTCGACGTTTTCAAGACGGATCCATTCCTCGGTTACCACTGGAATTATATCGTGTCTACCTACTACTTCTTTCCCCTGACGCCACATGTCGTTTATTCCCAACTCTACATCGGGCATTCCTGATATAATCAAAATTATAAATTAGTAAATTTCAGTTTCAGGTACGATAAAATGGTTCCAAGAATTTGACAAAGTTTTACCAGAAAGGAAGCCCAAGAAGAACAATCGAACACGAGCTATCTGTTTCTCAACTTGACCTTGAGCGTTCTGTTCCACGTATAGTTCATCTACAACTGTTATTTGCACATCCTCCGTCTTATAATTAAGCGCTCGATCTCGATGAGCAGGTAATCTGAACAGAGCTTCCTCGATCGCGCAAGAGAACTGTTTCATGTCCTCGTAGCATTGGGAGCCAAGTTTGAACAGCTCGGAAATCTATACGGAAAAAAAAAAATTGATTAATTTTGAATACACAATTTTATGCTCTATATTTTACATGCAGAAACGTCACCTGTGGCGCATGTTCCACAGGAAGACCAAGTTTCTTCAAGTCGCTTCCAAATTCCTTAACCCCCTGATAATCACCTTGAATGGCGTACGCGGCAAATTGACTGAGCTTATTCGTTAATCTTTCCGCTTTGGTTACCTGACCAGGCCGTACACCGGGTCGTTCCTTGTAGAAAATGTATTGCAACTTAACCGTAAATATTTTTCCATACTGATCAAACTGTTGCGCTCCGATATCAGAAACTGAATAAGAAGGAACTAGGGGCAATTCTTGGAAGGGATCCTTATCCTCTCTGCTGTTGAACAATTGGAGCACAGGATTGTCGCCTTGATAAACCAACTTGACGAAAATTTTCTTCCAGAATCGTTGACCAGTTATCTTTTTTTTGTTAGGCTGGCGTAGATGCATATCCCAACCATCACCAGTGTACGTTACCCTCGGGAAGTCTTCCAGAGGTTGGCTAACATCCTCGTCGAACAGAGGTGTCGGAGGAGTTTCCTGAAATCCGGACAGAGGTTATAAAAATATAACGTTCATCTCAAGATAAATCATAATACAAATAGAATACCTGAGAATCTGTCCTAGTGATTTCAGGTTGAACAGTTTCCGTGGTAGGAATGGCGTCTTGCGCAGATCCAGATTTGTCGAAGGGGTTGAAACGTGGCGAGGTATCGACGTAGGCGGTATTTTGAGGGCTCTTCGGTGGTGGTGCCAGCACAGGGACAGCTCCACCTTCGATTCCAGATTGATCACCTTCTTTCGGTCTTTTAAAGAACAAGAACCAAGATCAAATATACAATTCACAAGAACACAAGCCAAATTTTGAAATAATTCTTACTTGATGAACACGCTGAAATCTGGTCCCGCATCCGAATCTACAGACTCGGTTCTCTTCACAGTCAGTTCTGGTGGAGGTGCAGTCATGCTCAAGAACGAATCGAACCCGTCACTTTCCCCGAATCCTGTCACTGCTGTCTCCGACCCCGTTGCAGAGGAATCGCCCCAAACTAAGTATACAAGTATATAAAATAATATAATTTATATTCTTTGAAGAAAAATTGATAAATAACAAAAAAATTAGCCTACCATCGCTGGACGTATCCATGGCGGTCGGCCCACCGCCGAAAGCATCCAGGAAAGGATCTCCGGCGTTGGTTTCCTGTTCCGCAGCCTTGTCAAACTTCGAGGCAAAAATATCGAAAGCATCCCCGCCGCTCTCTGCTGTTTTCTGCTGCGTAGTAGCTGCGAGATTGTCCAACTGTTCTTCTGGCTTGTACGCCTCGCTGGTAGGGAATTCGGCACCAGGGATCGGGCTGGTCGACCTGGCGCCACCGGTATTGGTAGGCTCGCCGAAGTCGCCGAGCAAGTCGGAAGCGAAAGGTCCGCTAGATGGCAGGCTGATCTCCGAGGTCGTGAACAAGGATTGCGCGGCGGACATTTGCATGGGCGTGGAAAATGGCGCGATCACGGTGTCCGCTTTTCCAAACGGGGCAGAGGGAGTCGTGTCCGCGACGGAGAAGAACGTGGACTCGGTCACGGACGTGGACAATTGTTCCGTGGTCGAAAATAATTCGTTGCCCGTGCTCGATGATCGCAACGTTTCCCCGGCGAGATCCATGTCGACCCTCTCGGTATCGCTTCCCACGGCACCCGTCGTGGACGAGACCGAGGGTCTCTTCTCGCTGGCCACGGACACCGTTTCCTGAAACTCATCCGCCTGTTGAACAGGAGACGGTTGCTGTTCCGTGATACTGACGAATGGATTGTCCTGGGTCGTGGCGCTGATCAGAGTCACCCCTGTTCCCGAACTGTCCTCGGCGATCGTAGAGGAGGAGAATATGGTCGTAGTTGTCGTGTCCGTGTTGGGGGCGTCGAACAAATCCAATATGTCCCGATTCTTCGGTGGCTCGACCGCTTTGCTGTTGTCGTCCGACATCAAGTCGGGAACGTTCGAGTCGACGTCTAAGAAATCTGCGAAACTGTGTTCCGGTGTGGGAGACGGAGAGTGCATCAAAGTTGGGCTGGGCGTTCTGGTTGCCTGTAATAAATGAAGTCAAGATTGACGGTATGAGAAAAGGAGAGATTCATTTACTTATGTATATATATTATGTATATTAGGTATATATGTGTTGTACATGTATGTATATATATATATATACAAACTTGTAGACGATCCAGAAGATGATTCGAAGTAGCATCCATCGCACCGGTCACGGACAGGATCAAATCTTTGGTGTTCTTAGGAGGTGCAGGAGGTTGTGGCCTGGGGGGAGGGGGCCTAGAGG
>NW_006263826.1:785098-786390 GCF_000469605.1 Apis dorsata | reverse complement strand
CCTCGAAGCCGGTGCTAGGCGCGCTGGTGTCAGTGGCGAACGAGGCGAAGGGATTCGTCGAGTCGACGGTGATTGGTGCCGACGATTGGTGATACGATTGGTCTCCGCCGAAATTCAGAAACGGATTCTCCCCGCCGCCAGATGTCGCTGAAGCGTCGCCGAAATCTTGAAGGAACGGATTGGACGCCTGGCCCGCCATATTGTCGTTCGACTCGATCCCATCGTAATCGTCCATCAAAAATGGGTTCCCTCCTTTCGAATCCATGTTGAATCGAGCGTTATAACCGTGAGTCCAAAGTGAAGATGAAACGGAAGTGTCGTTTAAAGGAAGAGAAAGAAGAGAGAGAAGAAGGTAAAGATTATGTTTGTAGAGCCTCTTATTTTTCCATTAATTCGGACTCGAGTAGTTTGAGCTCGGTCTTGCCCGGCCCCAGACTTGCGAAACTCGTGTCGAACGGATCCACGTCCTCCCCCAAAGGAAAGCTCTCGTTCTGCAAAGGGGTCAACACCTTCGCACCGGGATCTTGGTCGTCGATGCACAAGAAATCCTTCCTCTCCTCCGCTCTGGGATCGAAGTCGGGATCGACTTCTGGAATAACCGTTGTGTTGATCACGGCCGTGAGAGCGATCGGAACGGGGCGAGCGATGGGTATCTCGGCAGGGATCTGTTCCAACTCGGTCTCGAGAATCTTCAGCTCCGCCTTGCCGGGAAGAATATTCGTTGCGATCGAGGTGTCGAATGGATCCTGGTAGGAGATCTCCTCGTCCTCCTCGATGGTCCTCGTCTCGATCCTGGGCGTGAGAGGCTTCGCGTCCACCTCGATCCTCTCGTCCAACAGACTCTCCTGCCTCTTTTCCACCAATTCCCCTCTCTTATTCACCTCCTCAAACTTCCTCAACACCGAATTTTGCAATTCATTTATCCTGAGATCGTTCGGCCTTATCGTGAAATCGCTCTGCCTTCTGACAGGTTCTCCCTCGGCACGCGGATCGAACTCGTGGTCGCTCAAGCTGTGAGGCAGCCTCGTAGACGGCGAATGATCTTGTTGCCTCAACAATTCCGATTCGATCAACTTGAGCTCGGTCTTACCTGGCGCTACCTTGGCCACGAAGCTCGTGTCGAACGGATCTACATCGGCCGCCTCCTCCTCCTGTTCCTCCTCGCCGGGCAGGTAATCCTCGATCGATTTTTGCGTGTAATAGGGAGTGAGCGGCTTAGAAGGCAACGCTTTCTCCTCCTCGGTGGTCGCGAGCAGATCGGGCCGTTTGGACGGTGTCGGCAATTCGAACGC
>NW_006263826.1:784554-784778 GCF_000469605.1 Apis dorsata | reverse complement strand
CTTCCCCTCCTCCTCTCCCTCCTCCTCCTCCTGCCTTCCCTCTCCTTGAAAATCGACGGTTTCAAAGGGACGCTGTTGCTCTCCCTTCCTCGGATCGAAGTCCTCGTCGTCCAGGCAACTCTCCTCTTGCTTCTCGCCGAGCAACTCCTTCTCGAGGAACTTCAACTCTGTTTTACCGGGCGGTATCTCTTTCACGGACGATGTGTCGAACGGATCCACGTAAC
>NW_006263826.1:783647-783977 GCF_000469605.1 Apis dorsata | reverse complement strand
CGTCCAACAACAAGTCTTGCTGGAGCCTGGGTCGTCTGCCCCTCGAGATCTTGCACGAGCTCACGTAATCGATCCTTCCCGAGAGCACCTCGACCGCGTTCCCTAGGCTGACCAATTTGTTCCCCTTCTTGTCGACCGTTTTAAGAACCTTGTCCGCGTTTGTGGTGTCGAACGGGTCGTCTCCGGTTTCCTCCTCGACGGGGCTGTCCGGGATGTAAGCTAGTTGGACGTCGATATTCTGGAGGACGTCGACGTAAGTCGTGTCGAAGATGTCCTCGTCGGCCGAGTCCTCGTGGCCATCCTCGTCGTCGGGGACGTCTACGAAACCGT
>NW_006263826.1:775290-783119 GCF_000469605.1 Apis dorsata | reverse complement strand
GAAGTCGGGGGGCTCCCCCTCGATAGGATTCCCCTCCTCGTCGAAGCCCACCCACTTCTTCGAGGAGGAAGACTTCTTCTTCTTTTTGTGATCCTCTTCCTTCTCCGCCTCCTCCCCCTCCTCCCCCTCCTTCCTCCTCTCCTCGTCTAGGGGGGGCTTCCGTTGGAAGAACGAGGTCGACTTGATGCGGTCGAGATCGCCCTGTGTCTTCTTGAGGATCGAGTCGACGCCGGCGGTCAACGCCTCGAACTTCTTCCACTCGTCGGAGGAAGCGTTGCTGGCCTGCTCGCCGGAATCCTCGGCTTTCTGCTGGGCCTCCGCCCGCTCGCGCCTATAACGCTCGAGCTCCTCCGGGTCGAACTCGTCCTCCTCCGCCCCCTTCTTACCCTTCTTCTGCTTTTTCTTCTTCTTCAGGCCCTTGGCTAGCTTGTGCATCCTCTAAGACCTACCGTGGAACAAGCGAGGCTTCTGAAATCAATCGTTTCTCGCGTCAGTTCAACCTCGTCTTCCGCGTCTTCGTCGAGAAACACGTGTCGAGTTTAACGCTTATGTTGACAACCATCACATTTTTCTTTCTTTATTTCTTTCCTTTTACGAAAAGGAAAGGCGGTCAGAGTCGTCGAAATCGCGGGAGTTACGTTGTTGCCGGATATAAGCGTTAAAAAGATACGTTTATTTGTACGAGGGAAAGGATATGAAGAGAAAGCGTCACTCTATCTATTTCGTATTCCACTAATTTCAATTTATATTGCACGTTGATCGAACAATTCGGGAACAAGTCAAGTCAACTAACGGTAATTGGTTAATGCAGGTTTCTACGTGCAGTGGAAAGTAGTTCACGAAGGGTATTACATTCGAGCAAGATCACACACACACTTTGTACAGTCTTTAACATCGATCGATCTAAGAGAACGAAAGCTGAACGTGCGATATCGGTAAGATAGGTGCACCCGCGAACGAAACAACACCATCCACGACACTGTCATGCTCGAATTCTCGAATACTTGTTGCACACTACCGATCTGTTCTTAGTCGGTCGCTCTTTATAACCGCCGTGCTAAATTCGTCCGATCCTTTTTTTAACGAGTGCACGCCGCGAAACACGCGCCATTGAACACGCGCCCCGCCATATTACTGAGAGTCGATATATCTCGAAGCGAGAGAATCGTTCCTCGAACAGCTTCGACCAATCACAGGGAAGGATAATCGCGAATCGAACGTCGCGGATCGTTTCGTTTCACGCAATGGCAATGGGATAGTTATCTGGAACTTTTTTTGTAATATTTTTTTGTAATATTCGCTTTAGATGGTTGTGTGTATGCGTTATGGGATCGTTGCCAGAATAACTCGATCGATCGCAGTAACGTACCCGTGACCATTTTGCCCTTCCTATTGGCCTTCCACGACACTGCTCCGAATCAATGAGAAAATAGCAGCGCTCTCTTTTCTTTCTTATCTAATATTTCATCAATTTGGCTCGACGGTTTGTAGGTCAGGATTCGATCTACCTAGGATGGACCATCTACGAAATGTCTCGCTTTTTTTTTTTTTTTTAATAATATCGAAAAATATAAAGAGAAAGGTATAATGAGTTGATGTTATCACTTTTTTTTTCAGATGGATGTGTAAAGGATATACATACGAAGATGAATTTTATGCGCGGTTTATTTTGTTGAAAAATGAAATTTGTTAGAAAAGTTGTGCAACGTACAAACGTTTCTTTTCGACTATATGTCGTGAGCCGTATCGTTGATAAGAAGCTTAAAGTTTTATAACGAGCATAATTTAACGCGTTAATCGGCTATGAATGGAGAATTTAATTAATACCAACCTGATCGAAACCTGTATAAACCTCTCTGGAATAACAATATCGTCTATCGATATAGTTGGATTATGCTTTCGAAGAGATAGAAACAACTGTTCGAATAATTAATCGAAATTTTTTCAGATTAAATTTTTCTCAGGAATCTTTAAATTAAAATGAATCAACGAAATAGGAAAGGGAATAAGAAGTACGAAATAGAAATTTTCGTCGATAAAATTGAAGGAACAGGAGAGAGCACGTGCTTCAGATTTATCGCAGGATAGTCGTATCGTGATTGGCGTGCTAACAAACTCGACGACTATCGCAATTCTCTCCATCTAAAATCGATATCGTCACCACGGTACACTCGTAACCACGCTAGGAAACTGTAATCGATAATGGGCGAGAAATCGATCGACTCCTCGACGATCTAACCTATATACGTCCACTGTTCTACTTCTGCCACTTCACAAAGAGAAACATTGTTTTCTCGGTTCGATGAAATGGAAGATAAAATGAATAAGGTGAATAACGAGAGTTTTATTTCTTTTAACAAATATATTTTTAATATTTTAATCTTCAAAAAGGAGGAATATGGATAGCAACATATGGATGGCGACACCTGACACGATAAGTTATATTCCTATCTTTCCTACTTTCCAGATAATTAAATTTAGCTTGAAACGCGTCACCAGGTAAATAGAGATTATCGACCCGTATGATTCTGCACAGGAATTGACACTTGTTACCGATCAATTACCAACCTGCCAAACAGGTATCATCTATTTATTTACGTAAAAAAAAAGAACGCCTCTTAATTCTAAGAAAGTAAATTTTTAAACGTAATTCTTCTTTTTTTATTTTTCTTTTCAGAAACTTTAACTATAAAATGAAGAACGATCTGCCAAATTGAAAAATTTAAGGCAATAGCGAAGCGAGGTCGCGTAACTGGATAGAGAAGAAAAATGACGTGCATGTCGATTTATATTTAGAACATCCAAACCCCATATGAATTCCAGTAGCGCGCTGCTCCAATGCTTGAGCTTTGTACATGCTCTAAACAACGATATTCTACGCTGTACAAAAATATTCCAAGCGAATTACGACGTAAAAAGATAGTTACTTAAAATGAAAAAAAAGAAAAAAAGGATACACAGAAGAATAGAAATTCTGAACGAGATGAAATTTGAGAAAGCAGCAGTCTATCTATTTAGAATTCTATTTAGCGTAGCACAGAAAAAAACGGAATGCGGCCAAGAATATTGGACGATGTTGGAAAACAATCGAATCGCGTATACACAACGGAGCGAGTGGCTCTAGCTTTGCTCGAATTTCGTGACGTAATTGAGAAAGTTTCGGCGAAGAGCGTCGCTCCAATATCCCGAACACTTGTCCATAGTGTCTCTCTGAAAGCGCACGCGTAATACCGGTACAAATAATTCTGTACAGGATGTTTCAGAAAATTGGTGTTGAAAAATATGGTGGTGGATGTCGTCAAAATAAATCTAAATCCGTAAAAATCTAAAGGATAGAATGGAAACTATATTGTATTTAAAAGATTTCTAAATTAAAAAATAATATATTCGCATTGTTTATCATTATCGTGTTTATTTCGACGAGCACCATGCATGCTTCAATCAAAGTTTCAACTTTCTGAAACATCCTGTAACGCTCGACCAGCTTTTCACCTGTCACTTCTTACAACAACGTAGCTTTGAATCGTTCGATGCCGAATTTTCGTATTTCCATTTTCAGAGCACGCGGTCACCGTTGAAACTCCAGCCTGAAACGGAGAATTCGTTTAAGAGGGAACGAAAAGGAACCGTGGAACAAATGTCAGGATAACGAAACAGGCCGCTTGTATATGTACATATATATATATATATATATATTTAAAGACGTTCCAAGGCTAGAAAGCTAGGTGTGTATCGACCAAGCCAAGTTCTCAATGAGCAGTTTCATTATCGTCTTAGCAACGATCATTGCTGCGTCAGCTATACCTACGAACGAAGCCGCGATCCATCCAACGCTATAAAAATATATTAGTTTACGACAAACAAAATGCTTCGAGTTTCGTAAGACGATTTTCTTTCTCTATACATTGCTACTTCTAACACTATGACATATACAGTTATTGACATAGTTCAATCGATTCTAGATAATAATGCAGACAGATTACAGGTGGGACGAAGATTATCATATTATATATCGAAAGATTTGCTTATCGTCCAATTGGAAAAACTTTGAGGAAAAAGTGTGGACAAATCTTGAACGAAGAAAAAAAAACGAGCTAAGAGACGTAGTCTCGATTCGCTGCTCGTAGATACGAAGGATCGAAAAGGATCGGTTATTACGAGAGCGAGTGAAGTGTAGTTTCCGAGGCGGATCAATCAAGAGGCAACGATGAAAGCGTATAGGTGACGTATCATTGCGGCCACGTTTTGCACTTGTGTTCGCGAACCACTATCTATGTAATCTTGAAAAAAAAAAAAAAAGCCTTCTGTCTTGGCTCCACTACTTCATTTGTACTTACGATTTCAGCCTCGTCAGCCACATCGGTACGACGCACATTTTTTTCGAGTCATCCCGCTATCGAGATTCTCTCTCTGTTTCTCTTTTTATTCACTTGCGATGGATGTCGAAAGCACACACTCGAAGAAAAAAAAAAAAAATAGAAGAAAGAAAGAAGGAAAGAAATTGGGATTAAAATTGAGATGAGAGAGTTGGATGGAAACTGTACGGGGGAAGAGGAAGAACGAGATCGACGAGGAAAACCGGCGGATCGATCGGTAACCGTCGAAGGGAAGCTCGCGAATACGAGAAGAGATTGTGGAGACTGTACGTGGAGTTACGTTTCCCCCTACGATTCGTGAAACAGGAAACGGCGAGCGGTGAAGAGCTGCAAAGGCCCTGCCGAAAGCGAAGCCGACTCACCTCGTACTCTCCTGCGGGTCGAGCTATTTCCAGCATCGATCCGTTTCGCGGAGAAGAAACATGCGCGTACACGACACCCACCCCCGCCTCCCCCGCCCTTAACGTCGCCCTCTCTATTTCTCCGCCGCCCCCTTCTTCCTCTTCTGGCCACCCTTCGCTAGCAATGGCCTCAAAACACGGACGCGAAACACTCGTCCCGTCGTCGACTTCAACCGGGACTATCGATTCGTCCCTCCATCAATTTCCATCTTCCTTCGAGGAAGAGATTGGAGACGAGCAATTAGTCCTTTCCTTTGGAATTTTCATTCGAATATTCGCATGAATTTCCTTTGGAAAGTATATATGTAATTGTGTCCATAGAGTTTCTTACATATTGATTGTTATTCATGAAAACTGGTCGAACAGTTTTTCTATCGACGATAAAATCTAGAATCTTCTTTGCAACTTCTTTCGTAATCTTATTCCTCGTAATTTTTGTTTTATTTTTCTCTTTTCCAATTCTGACTTTTTCTTTGCGTACCTTTCGTTCGATCTAGCAGAAATTCATCGTGGCTAAGAAACTTGCGCAGAAAATGATCTCGATTATTGATTCTCCAACCTCCATTTGTTGAATTGAAAGGATTCGAAGCGTGCTGATGCCAGCACTAGTCATCTTTATTAATGATCGTATAATTACTTTTCTTTTATGAGAAATTTTTTTTTTTTTGGATATTAATTCAATTAAAAATAAAAAAAAGTTTTTTATAAACAAGGTTAAAAAAAAGACGTTGAATCGATTTACAATATAGTATAGCTGAGATTGAAAAAAGTTTTTGTATCGTAGAGCAATAGGATAGGAACAGCTAGGAGCAACGAGAAGCTTCGATAAATCGTAAACTTCTCAAGAAGAGATAAAAATAGAAACAAAACGTTCGTAGTATAACATGAGAATTTCCTGTACAGTCTGTTTTATTATTGGGGTCAAGTCAAATTTCTGTAATTTATAATGATATTTTTGAAAAAAAATTGAAAACGTTCATCGCTCTCATTATCTTGATTATCTTGCGCCTTGAAAAAAAAAAATTATTATACTATTAACTCCTCGATTATTTTGTCCTTTTTTATTCTTTTCTCTTTTATTCATATCTTAAAATTAAAACTCATCCCGATCCTTTAATTGAATTCTCTATTCGTATCTTTATCTGTCTACAATTTCTGAAAAAAAAAAAAAAATCAAACGATTCGAGTTCTATGTATAAAGTTGAAGCGGCTTTACAAATATTATAATTATTTTTATTCAATGGAATATACTGTAACAGAATATGGAAAAAATTGGGAAGTAGAGAAGGGAGGAAGGGGGCGAAACAGCAGAAACACTGCCTGTTGATTTCTGTAATATCCGCTCTGACTTGAGATATATATATATATACATACATATCTGTTTGTTTTTGTGAATGTGTATATATATATATATATATATATATATATATATAATATACGACGGTAATTTTGTTTCATCGCCTATTTACATAATACGTGTGAACAAACAATTTAACCGCGAATGAATCCAAGGTCTATTCTGAATAAAACGCATCTCCCGAATTTTTTTTCCTTTTTCTATTAATCGAACAAATGGCCATCTTTTTTTTTTCTTTCCCTTTTTTCTTCTCTTGACAGAGAGTTGGTTCATCTTTTATCCATGATCTTATTTAAAAATGATACAAGATATAGATATAATTAATTTCAATCTATTTTTAGTTTTTTTTTCTTTCCTTCTCATTTCCTTTAGAATGTTTTAGCGCGATTGTATATGTAACACCGTGTACATTATTTTCGCGCCTTGTTATTGCTAATTATATCGCGCACTATTTTGGTTAATTCAAATTTTAAAATACAAATAATCGTCTCTCTTTTTTTCTCGATCTCTATCATCAGTCAGTGCTTGTATTTTTTGGTCGATTCCACGTGTCAACGGTTCCGCCCTTGTATTAAACGATCTACACAACTATTCGATTATTCTAACACATCACAGACTTCTAAACGATATTACAGGTTTCTACGATATCGATCTTCTCTAAACACGAGATGTCGCAAAATACAAGAAGACTTTAAAAAAAACGAAGAAGAAAAAGAAAAAAAAAAGAACAAGAAAAAATACTTCGTATAATTCGTTTTGAACTTTCTTTCACTTTCGTACATTTTCACACAGGTTTGAAGGGAAGAACGATTGGATGTAACGGAAGGCATAAAAATAGCTAACTCGTGATAACAACAATGGTCGGTTTTTGATATTCGTTTCTCCTTCGATTCTTCGCGATACATGTGTGCGTACTGTATACGTATATACAAAGTGTATGCACCTATACATACAAATTTCTTCTTTGAAGTTGTACGTTTTATTTTGTACACATAAAATCAAACTAGGATTGTCGAAAAAAATATTCGCAACAATATAGCGTACACACACTTCGAACAGGCATCATTCCTGTAAGGATTAGACTTTCTGTACATTGCGCGTGCTGTTAACGCATTACCTAGGGAAATCCTAATAGGTTTTTAGTTATTAACGACACATTAACGACGTCGTACTCGAACATGCTTCACGGGTCCAACTAAAAAAGAAAAAAAAAATGGCTGTCGTCGATAATTTTAGAATTAGCTGCTTAAAAAAAGTACAATCGTTTTACTGACCTTCGCGTTCGCGTTATTTAACCTGTTTGCGTTTCAATCGGTCGAGAATAAGAGTACGGTTGATAACGATGACGAATAACGAGGATAATCGAAGCGATAATGATAATAATAATTAATACAATTAATAATATTAATAATAATAATAATAATAACGATAATAACGATAATAACTTCTTATTCATTCATCTTTTTTGTTCTATACAAGTGCACAAATATTTACAGAATTAATATAACGACAGATAGACGAAAGTGCCGTTGAGCGTGTTTCCCAAGTGTTTCTTCTTTTCCTTTTTCCCTTTGCCCTCTCACTTTCTGTCTCTTTTTTTTCTCTTTCTTTTTCTTCAAATATTTTGGCACATTTCACGTCCTCTTCGACACGCGGTCTAATTGGCACAATACTCCGACCATCGTGCGTGATTTC
>NW_006263826.1:770064-775082 GCF_000469605.1 Apis dorsata | reverse complement strand
TTTTTTTTTTTTTTCACGTTTCTCTCACTGGAAACATTCTTTCGCTTCTAGCTGGGTTTACGACATCAACGAATGAAACTACTCTTGGGAAAATTTCTTTCTTCAACTAAAAACGATTGATCATCGATTTTTTTTTCTCTTTTTTAATTTTTCTCTTTTTGTTTAGGAGTCACGATACCATATTTTTTGTTTTAGCAAGGATTTTCGACTCGAAGAACATCCTGCGTTATTGCTAATCGAGTAAAGAAGATGGTATATGGATACATGGCTGATATGAAAGTTTGATACTGGATAAAAAAAAAAAAGGAAAAACGATTCTTCGAAGACAAAAATAAGAGGGGGGAGGAAAAAAAAAAAAAAGAAAAAAAATTTGTTTCTTTCCAAAGTGTCTTAAAAATTCGTTTACGTTGGTTTACACACGAGCCTAAGTCTATATCATATTAACGAGGTCTACTTGGATTAGAAGTTATGATTCTTTCCTCTAAATAAACACGAGAGAAAGAGAGTGCCTAGAGCGAACGATGAAACGTTTATGAGTTCCGCCTTCTTCGAAATTACTAGTTTCACACAAAAATTACGAATACGAGGAAACGTGGTTTACGTTAACAACTTGCAAAGTCTTGCGAAATATTTCTTTTCTTTCTTTCTTTTTTTTTTTTTTTTTTTTTCTTTTGACTTAAAAAACTCAGCGATAAGGACGCGCTCTCCTTAGAAGGAGGATTTATCGTGAAAATTGTGACAACGCGAAAAGTCTTTCGTGTCTTTGCGAGTGAAATGGCTGCTCTCGTAAGATTTAAGATTTTCGCGTTTCCATTTTATTTTTTTTTTTTTTTTTTTTTTTTTTTTTTTTTTTTTTTTTTTGCTTTTCTTTTTCCTTTCAGGGCTCGGTGTATCCTGTAGAAATCTGGTGATTTTTAAAGAGAAGAGAAGAATGATCTCTTTTTCAAGTTCACATATTCTTTGGGAAAATGTTATATATAATATATATCTTATGCGCAAAAATAGTAGCAACTTTTTTCCCGGGACATCTCGTCGGTATAAATTATGCAGAGTAAAATCCTCGGGAAAAACCAGTGTTACGGCTGATACGAGTGAAAAACGAGCATCACGATCCAACGATTCCTCGAGATTCGACTTTAAACATCAAAGAAATCCCCCGTAAATCGAGAAATCACGCGAATTTTCGACGCTCTTTGTACAATGATCTTGCTGACGACGATCTTCGAATATTCAGATGGCACCACATATGCGACACGGAAGACTACACCAGCGGTACTTGGAGTACGATAGCCTGGCAAGGAATCGTTTAATTTAACGCGCGTTTACGAAACGTTAAAATGTATAACAGGCACCAGTAAAAGAACCAGTCCTTGGAAAGTGACTTTTTTTCCAAATCAGACTTTAAACCCGCCTCTCTCGATTACTGGCCTTTTCCGCTGTCTCAGCGAAATTTGGCTTGGTGTTTCGAAAAAAAAACATTGCTCCGTTCCACATTATTTTTTTTTCTCTTTTTTTTTTTTTTACTGAACCCAAGAAGCAGGCACCCACTGAGGCTCCCTTTCCAACGAATTGATCTCCGTCAGCAGCTGATTGTACGCTCTATCCGTATCCGTGTTTATGATGATCATGTCGAACAGATGCCCGTATTTATCCTCCATTTCCCTTGCTTTCTCTATAATATCCTTCAACTCCTCCTCCTTGAAACTCTCGTTATTCTTGATCCTTTTTTGGCGAAGTTTCTCCAAACTTGGCGGCGCGACGAATACCACGTACGGTTTCAAGTCCGAATTTCGCAATATCTTCAGACTCTGGGGATGCAGATTAAGAACACAGATTTTACCAGAGTTTACTACGGATCGTATAGCTTCGACGGAGGTGCCGTAATAGGCTTTCTCGTACTCGCCGTGTTCGACGAACTTTCGACAAAGTATATCGGATTCGAATTGAGAACGAGAAATGAAATGATAATCCTGTCCGTCCACTTCCGAGTCCTTTCTTGGACGACTCGTGTCTGGAAGAATAGGAATAGATTTTAGGTATTTTAGGCGTCGATTCGACGAAGAAAAGTAAGATTCGTAGAAAAGTAAATTATAAATGAATATACGAATATAAGCTTACGAGGAATAGCAGCCGCGAAACGCTCGCTGTCGTGCATCAGCCTCTGTCTCAGCTCATGTCGCCCGATATTTGGTGGCCCTATAAGGACTATCGGTCTTTTGTGATTCGCTCTAGGATAGTACAACGCGACTTCCTCGTAAGTAAGCACCTCCTCGCTGTCGTAATCTATAGAAATGTAAATGTTTGATCAGCAAACAATTTCTATCTGTATTGTGTATAATTCCTTCTATACCTACCGTCAATGGCAGTCGTTGCGTAATGTGGATATCCGTCGTCGTTGTAATTCGCCCCAAATTTATTCCGTTTCTTCTTCTTTGGATTCTTTCTAGCGCACAACAACGTGCTAGATTTCTTGGAACCGCGTACGGTCGATTTATCACCAGCGATAGTTTGCTTCATTGATTCTCGCCTGCGTAAGATTAAAAATAAAAAAAAGAAAGAAAGAAAAACATCAAACAACGCGTTGGAAGAACAAGGAGAGAGAGAGAGAGAGAGAGAGAGAGAGAGAGAGAGAGAGAGAGAGAGAGAGAGAGAGAGAGAGAAAGGAGGTTCACGTACTGATGCTGGAAGGCTTTGCTGGGTATCAAGCCAGCCAGAGTTTGATCCTCTTCACCCTCTCGATACGCTTGCCACCAATTAGGATCCTCTTGAGAGATCACGTGCAACACATCACCCTTCTGAAAACTGACACCCAATTCCCTGCACGGTATATAAGGATCTTCCTCGGGGTCGTAATCGAAGTGGGCCCGTATGTGTTGTATCTGGAAAACACGATACCATTTTTTAGAAAAGTCAAAAGTTGATTTCTAATAATAATTTCTTTCATTACCTGGTTCGTATCTTCCCTTCTATTCGACAAATTGTTCCTGTGACTCGTGGGTGCCGGGAGCACGAGGAAGGTTAGACTGCCCTGCATACCAGCAAGAATATCGCACACTTCGTTTACGCTTTTGCCACGCATTTCCACGCCATTCACCTCGAGAACCTCGTCCCCTTCGTGCAAAAGTCCAGACTTGTCGGCCGCACCTCCTCGCACGACACGCCCTTTGTGAAAACGTTCAAGTTAAAAAAATAGGCGAATGCGAAAATAAATCTCGAGGAACTAATCACGTTACCTATTATAACCGCATCACCCTCGTTTCTGACCGTAGCACCAAGAGGTTCGTTGGTTTTCTCGATTCTGATAATTTTTATGTTGTCCACGACACGTGAGCCTCTCCAGCTGGAAGTCGGGCTCGGTGGACCGCTCGGCGACGAGGACGAGGGGCTCTGTTTTCTCTGCAGTCCATCCACGTACGAGATGATGGAGTCGTGGGTGAGGAGGAGGGCTTCCATGTCGTAGCTCGTCAGAATTCCTGTCAGTTCCTCGACGGCGGCGATCGTTTCCGCTCCACCGACACCTGTTGCTGTCGACGAGGACTGCCATTTCTCGAGAATGTCCACACACTAGGAAAAAAAAAAAAAGAATAAAAGTTGTGTACTCAAAAAACGAGGATTCTTAAAATTTGTTAAAAGAAAGTGATGTGTACTATGCAAGTATTGTTCACCACTGAAAAGAAGTCTCGTAAAAGGAAACTATTTTCATAAATATTTTTGTTTATAACGAATATTAATATATCGATATGCGTCGAAATAATTAATAATAGTTTCGAAAATATTTCAGTCTTGGATGATTATCCTAATGTAACTTCGTAAATAAAAGTAATTTTTACGATTTTGAATATTCAACTTATACTGTTCTACTATTACGTGGTGTCAGGTTTGTAAACAAAACATCTGAAATGGAGATAGGCGGTCCTACGACCTCTCTTGCCCTTGTGCCGCAGCGACACTTTTTTTCAGTAGTGAACAATATTCATTGGTGGAGAGAAGTCTCGCAGAAAGGATCTGATTGGTTAATTTGGAAGGAACCGCCTATTTTCACACGCATTTTTGTTTCTACTATGGTATTTGTCACATATACTAATTCAAAACGACCGATCTGTATCTAAACCTCGATGCATTAGTATAAGCACAGAATCCAAAGAATTCTAACCTCTTATTTTACATCAGTATGTGTAAATTAATTAATAATTTGCAACAATAGTTTAATTTATAAATAATAATTTTGTATTCGAGTAGTTAATAATAATTATACATATACGAATATATGATATGTGAAATAATTAATAGTTTCGAAAATATTTCAATTTTTAGGCGATCATAAATGAAAATAACTTTTACGAATTTGAATATTCAAATTATAACTCTTCTGTGTGGTATTGTCAACAAAACGTGTAAAGTGAAGATAAACGATCCCAGAACGAAAAATTCTTTTCTGCGATACTTCTTTTCAACAGTGAATTTATACGTACGTCTCGTGCCAAAGTGGAGGCGTCCTCGGTGTGATGTTTCAAAACTTTGTTCGATCTTAGACGATTTCTGAGGATGTGATGGGTGGCGAGGGCAGATGCGAATCGACTTTGCACCAGAAGAGTTCGCACCGCTTCGAGTTCGGCTTCGACACCCGGCCCCGAAATGCCTAGAGCACCGGAAATATTGCGCAACTGAAGCTGTAGCCTCTCCAACGTCGCGACGACCTCTCCGTATGCTGAAATATGCAAGCAACGATAATTAGAGAGGTTCTTCAAACGTTTCAACCCCGAGGCGAGGCGTCCTCCTCCCTTTCTTTTTTCGTGCTATTCTTATGAGAAACAATACTATTTTTCTCCTATTTTAAAAATTCATCGTACAACGAACGCGATTCTTTTGATAAAACCTGCATAACACTTATATTAATACCTCACGTATAAGAGGGAAAGATGGTAAACAGAGACAGTGTGACGCGAACAAGTGGTCCTCTTCAAATCATCTAGTCCAACTCATTCATCTTTCTTCCCCGTCCAACGTACACACGAATT
>NW_006263826.1:765201-769830 GCF_000469605.1 Apis dorsata | reverse complement strand
TTTCTTTTTTTTTTTTTTTTTTTTCCCCGTACAAATAATTCTCATCAGTTCTCACACTTGAAGCGTACGATTGAGAAAGAAATGGAAAGAGGTTTGGATTAGAAGAAAAAAGAAGGAATTATATGAAGAGCAGAGTGTGTATCGTTAATAATGCTTCATCAGAGTGAACTTACTGAGGGGCCTGGGAGGCTCCTCTACTTCTTGCGTGGTGACGTGCGTTGGACGGCCGACGGTGGTCACCTCGTCCTGGGTGTATGCGAGATTTTCTTGGCCCGAGAGGCTGGTCGCGTGGCTCTCCAGAGCTTGCAGCTTTTTCGATCCGCGTAACGATTGATTGAGTATCTCTTGCCTCTCCTCCTCATCCTTTCGTTTACGTAGCTGCTCCTACACAATCGAATCATCCGTTTACCTCTCATCTTTCATCCAACGCGATCCAAAAAAAAAAAAAAAAAAAAAAAAACATTCTTTTTATCCTCTGAAAAATATATCGCGACGTTTGATTATTAAATCGTATAAATCGGATTGTTTGCCTTCGCGATGACATTGTTACCGACATGGAATCGTTATGGATATATCGTTGTCTATATTCGAGCTGTTGTACATCGAATCTTAAGAGACAAATTTCATTCCCTTACCTCGTTCGTCGTATCGTGATGTCTTGCGTAATTTTGGAAAACACTATCTTCCGTAAACACACGATCGTTCCACGCGTCATTCGACATGAAGGAGGACACATTTATAACACATTTATCACGAGATTCCGTTGAATATATAACGTTGGAATTATTTATCAATTATTTCTTGGCATACCTTCTTGCTGGGTGATTTTAACTTGGAAATACGATTTAAAAAGTCATGCAGATTCTCTCACACTCGTTCACACCTATCAGGACACTTATCAAGAGCGTTATAAATAGCGGGTGAGCAATCGAATAATAATAACGATAGATGGAAATAACGAGCTTTCGATATAGATTTATCGCCGATATCAATATCGCGCGATTATTTTTCCTTAAATCGAACGCTTTTACGCCGAGTGTTCTAATATTCGTGAACGGTGGTGCGTCGTTATTGGCGGCCATTTTTCCTAACGCGTTTAACGAGGGACAAATATAACGATATATGTGCACGTGAGTAAGCAACGTTCAAAATAGTGTAACGTAAAAAACCCAAGAGACACAAGTAAACGTTCCATCTAACGTGAAGATAGCATTTGTAATTTGGCTAGAATTGCGATTATCGATTATCGATATTTTATTCGATAGTTTTTGATATATCGTTGAAGTATCGAAACAAGTGAGTGGAATTATTATTTTATTAAAAAAAACTATATTTTATTTAATTATTTTGAAATAATAAGAAACAAAAATAAGAATTTTTCGATTTATCGACGGTATTATGTTGTAATCTAATATAAATCATCTCGATATTTTGAATATATTAACAAATCAATAAAATATCGTTGGATCACATTACAATATTAATAATATTAATAATATTTCGAATAAGAAAAAAAAATAAGAACTCTAGTTACTGTTGTTCAAACGATATTATCGATATATTCGAATTATACTCGATTATTATACATCGATATGTTCGATATATTGGCGATATTATGTTACATTTACTTAAATCATTTTGATATTTTAATAAATTAATAAAATATCGTTGGATCATAATTAACTATTAAAAATATTAATAATTAGAAAAAAAATAAGAAAAAAAAATAAGAATACTGATCGATATATTACTGACAATATATCGACATTATCGATATTTATCGACGATATAACAATTCTATTCTCAAGCGACGAACGACGAAAATGCAATTTCGATCGAAAAATATCGAGCCTGTTTATCCAAAGTAGCGACAAAATCGTTCGCAAACGAAGCTACGAGAGAAAACCGTGTCTGACAAATTTTGCTCTTCCCCTATATCTTGTTTCCGTAAGCGAAAATCTTGGGCGGAGAAGGTTGGAACTGCATCGGATTACAATCGACGCGGTTACAGCGATCGGTGTTGAACGCCCACCACGCGATAAAGTGCGTCAACCGCGCGAGAATCGTTCCACAACCAATTTTTACGTAACCGTTTCGAGGTCTATGGCGTATTATTGAGAAATAGTTGGACGAAGCCAACCACTCGCGTTACACGTGTGGCTTCCCGTATGTCACTTCTTCGCCTGCTAGATGGATTCTGGCAACGATATGCGATTTTGGCTAGAAAATCTACTAAATATTTTCTTCCCCGTGGCTGAGTAAACCACACGAAAATTAAATAGAGATCTTAACGACATCAAAGAAAGAGTGGCATAAAAATAGAAAAAACTTTTTCGTTTACACGTTCCTCGATATCGATTTATATAGAATTTTCTTATGGAAAATTTTGAATATTCATCACGATCAATACACGACTACGATTCTAATAAATTCGAGTCAAAATTTGAAAGAAAATGAGAATTTTCGCGGACACGGGTTCTGAGAGAAAAAAGTAAGAAATTTTTTTCTCTTTTTTTTTTCGAGAATAATATCCTCGAAATTATCCTCGAGAAAGATGACTCGTTATCGCGAAGCGGGACGGATGTTTCTGGTTGGTTGGCGTTCCGTAGGTATCTGGTTTTTAACGAGTAGAAGAAAAGCAGAGAAAGAAAGAAAGAGAAAAAAATTCCGGACTGGCCGTAAAGCGGGAGAGCGAGGTCAGGGTAGGGAAAAATGGCTCAGTTCGCCTATACTATACCTATCGAAATTTACCACTCGTAACGTTACACTCGAGTCTCGTGTAATCTTAGACTATCGTTACAAGGGGTTCTTTACATTCCAAGCCACACTTGACTCAACGTGCATGAGGTGAAGGAATTTTGTAAAGACAAACACGTCGTCGGCTCGATTTTCATCTCTCCAAAGTTTTCTGTAGATCTCGACGGGATCCACGTCGATTCGTCTATGAAACGAAGATGAGAATGGAAATTTGAAAAAAAACGTGGAATCCAGTGGAAACTGGTTCGTTCGATAATTATCGCGTCCGGATCTCGTAATTTCCTGCCGGAACGTGGACAATCGTGATCGGTACAACGATTTCGAACAACGTATTCCCCGCCTTTGCCCCGTTACGCAACGCTAAATTATTCGTGCGGAATACCACGTGCGATTCTTTTCGCACGCCCACTAAAATATCTCTCCTCTCCGCCAACGTTCTCATTTACTCGTTTACAATAAATCCTCGCTCGATAAAAATTATGTTTTGTTTGGTAAACATTCTTTTTCCGTCGATTACGCGCAATTATCGCCAATATGTCAACACTTTTATCGAGACTCGTTTAATAAATCGCGAAATTTCTGCTTTTGATAAACGTTACTTTTCCATCGATTATTTGCGAAATTATCTCGATTATTTTCGCATGTCTATCTAAAATGACTCTCTTTACGAATCTTTTCATCGTTTTCATACTCGTTTAATATAAATCGCAAGATTTTTGTCGGATATGATTTCAATTCGTATCTCCCTTCGGTAAACATAGTCCGCTCTCCGATCAACGAGAGAAAACGTCGAATTGAAAGAACCAACTATTCTTATCGCTAATTTCACCGTTGAATTATTCACCGATTTCTGTCGCGCGAAACGTTGAGGTATTCATGAAGCAGATACGAAGATGTAATCGCGATATATATTTGTGTCGAAAGAAGACGAAGAGAGGAAAACGGACACGGTGTATGAAAGAAAAAATGGAAAGAAGAAGAAAAGAAAAAAAGAAAAGGCTCGTACCTGGTATTTTCTGATGGAATGCAGTTGTTGTTGCGTAGGCTCGGCATTCGCGTTATCGGTGCTCTCCACGTTATTGTTCTGCGTGGACAAACGTAGGTTATCTTTCGGCGGTCTGGCAGGTGCCCTCTTTTGATCTCTCGGGGGGATGGCAGGTTTCACCCCGTTCAGACCGGTCTAAAAATCCGTTTCAAAGGGAGGAAAAAAAAAACAGAGGCTCGCATTAAAGCAACCCCAAGGTACGTACAGAGGGCGCCGCGATCGCGACTATCCCCTCCCCCCTCCCTTCTCCCAAAAAGAAAGAAAGAAAGAAAGACAATTTTTTCTCCTCCTGTTTTTGATCGTTCTTTTCTCGATTCTTCTTTTTTTCAAAGAAGTACCGTACCCCTTTCTCGGCCACGTCGGAAGAGCAACGATCGAGGGAAAACGCGAGATTATTGTAACAGAGGAGGAAGAAAAACACATGCAATAATGAGCACGTGCACGTGTATATTACCTTTCCTCCTAAGAGTAAGAGACGGTCGCTGGATCTATTTCTAGGATTTTCTTTCTATCTACAAGCTGGGCATGCTTCTAAAAAATTCTAAGCTCTCTACGCATGCATTAATTAACTCTTGCTGAATTTTTCCCCGATTCAACTATCGAGGACAAAATTTGCAAGAGTTTGTAATCATGTTCCTCGCGAAAGAAGAAAGCGAAAGGGCAGAAGCGAAAGAATTTACCTGATTTACCTCGGCAACCTGATGATGATGATCGCAGCGATGGCGCGAGGCGTACGTACGTATTATCCTCCTTCTCCCCCGATCCGGCGTTCCCGACTCCTCTTCTCTCCTTCCCTCCGAGTTTTCCCACGAGTTTGACCGCGAGAT
>NW_006263826.1:764449-765130 GCF_000469605.1 Apis dorsata | reverse complement strand
AAACTCGACTCGGTGAATTCGAAGCCGCGGCTCGATCTGTCAAGATCGAGCAAGGATATCGTTTCGAGATCGAGCTTGGAACGCCCGTGATACTCGAGCGACAGCCTCGAGTTAGTCCTGTTTTGCGCATGCGCGAGAGACAACTCGCGCAACAATTCGTTGCGACAATTCTCGTCCGTTTCTCGACTTCTATTTCCTCTTTCTCCTCCTTCTCCTCTTCCTCGAGTCGATCGCTTATTCGCGGAGAGAAGGAAGGAGAGCCTCCCCCCCTCCCCATCCTCGCCGTTCGAAAAACGGACAACGGTGCAAGAGTTCGTGTCGTCGAGGCAGGGAGAGGAGTGGACCGACCACGAATCGTATTCCTCCTCGTCCCCCTCCTCGCCCATCATTTTCGAACGGTTAGAGCAAGAGCGATTAGTGGCGCGAGGCGTGGTTGCGTGCGGAAGCGTGCAGCGCGATGCGGGGTGATGCGTGGCGACGAGAGTGCAGAGGAAGCGTTGGAAAAGCATACTCTTCACTTTGGACCTTCTTACCTTGTTCGACGAGGGCTCGAATACGGGCGATCCCGGTACGAGATCCGTAACAGGCTTGCCACCGAGTTGAAACCTACTACTACGATCGTACTTCGCGCACACGATACTCGCCCCCCCTTCGTCCCCGTTCACTACCATCTTATTATTA
>NW_006263826.1:758524-762531 GCF_000469605.1 Apis dorsata | reverse complement strand
CACTTGCTGTTGCTGTTGTTGCTGCTGTTGCTGCTGCTGCTGCTGCGAGTGTGTGTCCGTCAAGCCACTGCCGCTACGCCTTCGGGACCTGGAGGCAATTGAAGGAAAAATTGTCACTTCTTTTCTTTCTTCTTTGCCGCCCCTTGGTTGACACGAATTCGTCATATATATATATATATATATATTATGTGTGTTTTTAAATTTATTTGTTTTCTTTTTCTTCGATTTCGAATTCGTTTCGACCAACACAGTGGAAATAGGTGTGTTTCATCGAGGTGAAAAGAAAGAAGATTAAAAATACGTTTTTGGTACATAGGTGTGTATATATATGTACATAGGGATTATATCAGGAATAACCGTATATTTAGCAAAAACTTGATGCTACGCAAGCGAATTACTGGGAAAAACTATACTATGGGTTACCATGTTTGGCTACGTGAAAGATATTATAAATTATTAGAAACTCCCATCCTCTTCGAATTCTTTCGTTCCTTGTTTGGCTGATTGAAAGAAAAAAGGAGGGGATGTTTATAAAAAAAATGATAACTCGTCGGTGTCCAAGAAAGAATCGCTACGTAAAAATTTACGCGACACTGGCTTCTTTCCTCTGACGAAGGGGTTTTCCTTTTCATATTTTACCCCTTGATATACTTGGTAATTACAAAGTGCAATTTACCCGCGCGATCCTTTCGACTCGTTGACATTTAAAACGCGGAACGGAAATGCTCGCCTCGATGGAAGTTTTATCGGATCCGAAAGGAAAACGAGAGATTAAAAAATAACTGTGCTGCTTTCGCTTCAATATCTTTAATATCTTTAACTTTCGTTGTTCCATAAAATGAAATACAAAATTACAAGAGTCACGAAGGGATAAAATTCGATCGAATTCCATCGAGTTTCCAACCTTCTGGACGGTCGAGGAATAATTGGAAAAAATTTCTCGGTCATCCGACGAAAAAAAGTCAATCTCCGTGAAATGAGAAAAATTGGGAAGAAAGGAGAAGTAGGTTTCGAAAGTGAGTTTAGAAAACTCGCAAGAATTCGTTCTCCTGCGGCTGCGGCCTGGCATTCACACGTCGGTTATTACCGGTCGAATGAGAGCAGCGAATGAATAACACGTTAGAAATTTCAGCCGAATATCGAGCTGAAATTATTCGATCGTTGCAATCGTGACTTTCGCGTGGTTTCGAACAGATGGAATGCCTCGCTTAATTTTAAAACGTTGCCAGAATTTTTTGTTAATAATCGTTAAAGGGTAATTTATTTTATAACCGTTTGTTTTGAAAAATATCGAACGCGATATACTCAACGCTCTATAGACGAAAGGTCGTCCAGGACGAATTCGTGGAATGAATACGATTTTTTTCCACCGCGTGGATCCAGTTACAAAGGGAGGGGAGCGAAGAACAAGAGGCGCGACAGGCATTACGCCCGTACCCTAAGTGGCGGCCACGTGAATTCCACGAGTGGGTATATCCGAAGAGAGCCGAGACAATGGCCGAGTTCGGGACAAAAGCGACGGAAAACGCGCACGCGATACGCGCCTGTAAACGAGTTCACGTGCTTTCTCTCTACTTCTTTTCAAACATGGATCCACGTTCTCTCGAATATTCTCTCCGATTTCTTCTTCTCGTTCGAATAGAAGGTAGTAACGCTAGATGGAGAGAGAGAGAGAGAGAGAGAGAGAGAAAAAGAGAGAAATTTTCCGATTATTCATCATCGTGGTGATCATTACGTGGTCGATCAAGGACGATGGAGCAAGGGACAACGCTGGAAGAATATGCGATCCGGTAGACGGAACGACAAAAAGATAAAACGTATCGAGTGACACACGGTTGGTATGCGGGGAACGTGTACATATACGTGCAATCTATCTACGTGGCGGCTACTCAGCAATGGGAAACTCGACCAGCTCTCTCTCTCTCTTCGGTTAAAGCAGGAAAACGCTGATATCTAGGCTAGCCGGTGGCTGCTTTTATATATAAATACGGATTATACTGTTAAGAAGGGAACACACAACAATACTTGTGTCGATTCGATGGGGCACTTCCGGGGAACGACTCAATTCAGATCCATTTTCGTTTCGCGACTTTTTCTTTTTTTCAAAAATAATTAATCGGAAAAATTGTTTTTTTTTTAAATAAAAAATAAAAGTGGATCTGTTTTCCCTTTAAAAATAAATAAAGAATATACGTAAAAGTTTATCCGCATCGTACGAGAATTCGAAGAAAGCAATGGAGCTCGTTTCGGAGAATGGAGACGAGAAGGCTTTTATCCCAGCCAGGAATACGTTCCACGAAGTACCCCGTCGTCGTTCGAGAGAGATTGAAAAGCTGGGACAGACCTAATCGCGTTGCGCCTCTTCAGCACTCGAACTCTCTTCGGCCGTCTTCTTCTTCTAAGGAATTCGCTAAAACCGTCCCATCTTGCTCTACGATTCCGCTCCGACACTTCCGATCTAACAGCGTCTACTGAAAAGCTAGACGACTCCATTTCCCGATATATTTAAGAACAGATCGAGCAAGCTTCGCAAAAGCCAAATTGCAAGAATTCCACAGGGAGCCTGAACCGTACCTGGCGAAGGTGGAACGGCCAGGTAACGCCGCTTTAGCCAGTTAGAGGACAAGGCTTTTCCGATCGATTATGCAACTCTCTCCATGTTTAGGCGAGTACGAGAAATTCCGAGAAACCGAGACAGTCTTAAGTGTTAACCGAGTTTTGAAAACTCGTAGAATTATGGTCAATATTTCGTGGATACCGTTACTCGTTAACGACTGCTTTGGCAAACACCTCATACTCGTATTTCCACGGTAATGATCCACGCCACGAACGGGCATTATCGTGTAACAATCTTTTACGATGTTAGTTTTGGATAAAATGCACTTATTGAATTTGCGCATGTGTCCGGATGACGTTCGAAATGATCACGTGGACACGTGGAGTAGCAGGATGCCTCGTAGACATACCTTTTTAACTTCCGGCAAACGGTAACGTCTGTAGAAGGAGAGAGGGAAGGGGAAAGGAAGGATTCTCAGGAGACAAAAACGGCAAAGCCTCGGTTTTCCTCGAATCGATTTCCATACAAAGAACTCAACGATCCGTCGTAGGGAGCAAAATCGCTTCAAAAACGCTCACGGTCGTGAGCGCGTTTCGATAAAAGCGGCAACTCGCATCGCCGTAACGTCGAAATGAGAAAAAGCGCGTGTATATGTACGTGTGTATATATATATGTGTATATATGTATGTATGCGCACACGACGACGATAGCTGCGTAGAAGAGAGTGGAGAGAAAGACAACGCGCGAACGTCGGTAGTTGGAACACCTACCAGTGTAGCGTTTTCAGGATTCTCATGGCGTGGCTTCTCGACAATTCGTCCTTCGTTCAAACCTCATGGACGGACGAGCAGCTCTCGCAGCTAGCGCTCGGTGTGCGACCAACCAACGAACGAGCTAAGAATCTCAATCGCTCGCTATATCTTCATTTTCCTCTCCCTCTATCTCCTCTTCCCTCATCCCTCCACTCTCATCTCCTCTTCTTCTTCTTCTTCTTCCTCCTCTTCTTCTTCTTCTTCTTCTCCTACGCGATCCTTCCTCCTGTATCACCTCCCTGTTCCCGCCCTTTCGTACATTCCCACCGCCCTCGGATCGCACCACACGCACAAATATTCCACCTCGTAGATCGGTTTCCCCGCTCCCCTCCACATCGACCCACACCGACCACTTTTCCTCAGGTCACGCACCGTACTACACGTAATCGACGATCCGCGGAAAGATCTGCGACTCACACTCGTATATACGCGCGATCGAGGAACGAGAAGTTCGTCCACTTCGAAGGAATGGATGGGTCGCGTTCGTATCACTGAACGGACGCCGCCGCGTCCATGCTCCCTCTTGGGTTTAACGGGAGAAACGAGAGAACGGAAGAAGAAGAAACAGGCGAAGAAAGAGAGAAGGAGAGGAAAGAAGCGCGAGAAGCGCAGACTCGATGCTGGCCTGCCAAGGTGTA
>NW_006263826.1:754145-758290 GCF_000469605.1 Apis dorsata | reverse complement strand
GCACCTTTCGAAGGCTGCGAGGAACGAGGAAAGAGAAGAAGAAGGAAGAGGAGGAGGAAAAGGAGGAGGAGGAGGAGGAGGAGTGCACTATATCGTACGGAGAACGCTCGTACCGGTTTTGGCCCGCCGTTGGACAGGTATTCCCGACTCCGTTAACCGCCTTAATTGCGCCCTGCTCATATCACCCGAGGGGGAAAACCGAAACGCTTTTCGTTTTACCCTCTCCTCTCTCCTACGTGTTCCCTCCCTTCGATCGAACAACTCTCGATCGGCACGCGGTGCAAAAGATCGCCAGTCGCGTCTCGAGATCCTCTCCGCTTTCACCAAACACGCCTCCTCTTTTCTCTTTCTCCTTTTCGCGACCAACAAAAGTGGTCGCTTTATATTCCAACAATTTTCTCTTCGCGCTTCGTGTATCTTCGATGATCGAGAATCGATGACGGACGAGGAGGAGGAGGAGTTAATAACCACCACCACCACCACCACTACCACTACTTCTCACTGTCTCGAAATGTTGCACTACGAAATGGTTTCCTTTCGAACTAAACTCTCTTTCTCTCTATCCGCTCTCTACACTTTTTTTTTCCGCACTTTCCAACTTCCAAATTAATAGAATCGGTCGATCGGTGGTGTAACGTAAGCAATGTAGAAACAGTATAAAAGCATAGAAGAACGCACGAGGAACGCTGGCATCCCTCCAGCTTCGAACTGACGTGAGTTTGTTGGCTTCGCTTTACTCCGGCCGAGGCAAGCCGGTGTCCCCTTCTCTCGATCTTTCTTTCCCTTTCCCCCACTCCACCCCCTCTCACTGTTTCTCGTACCCTCTTCCTCATTTGTGGCGTTTCTCTTCTTCTCTTTCCTTCCCCGCCTCCCTTTGACCACTTTACCTGTCCCTCAACGTCACCTCTCTTTCCCGCTCACCGCGCCTTTGGTCACCACCACTTTTCAGCTGCGCGTTCTCCTACCTTACCTCCCTCCAAGGGAACTGCCTCTTTCATACCCCTCCAACGGTCCTCCTCCACGCTTCGTTCGCTCTCTTTCCTCTACTTGGTCGTGCTCGACTACTCCTTTCTCTCTCTCTCTTTCTATTCTTTCTTCTTTCTACACTCTTGTCCACTTCTTCTTCTTCTTCTTCTTCTTCTTCTTCTTCTTCCTCTACTTCGTCATCCACCCTTTCTCTCTTTGTTCGTCCCACGAAATTCCGGCTCGCTCGTCTTTTGTTTTTTTCCAACGTTCCCTTTTCGCCCTGGTTCGCGTGGCAATGTAGAGAGAGATTTTTAACCACGAACTCTTTGGATCGAAATCGGATCCAACTCTTTCCATTTCTTCTTCTTTTTTCTTTTTTTTCAAAAAATACCGTAAATTTATCGTACGCTTCTCGGTTATTTCTATGTTACTCGCGGTTCTCTTATTCCACCTCGCTTCACGATCGCGTCTTATCTTCGACTACCCTCCCGGTTCCAGAAATTTCCAGTCGAGTTCCTTCTTCGTTCCATCTTCTTCTCTCACGAGGCAGAACACGTCATCGCGATAATTTTTTGCAACTCGATTATCCATATAGATAAATTTTATTTCCTATAGAATTCCTTTTTTCTTCCCACCTTACTTTCGAGCTTCCAAACTCGCGAATGTCCATCTCTCTCTTTCTCTCTCTCTTCTCCTCCTCCCTCTTCTCTCCCTTCCTTCTCAACCGTCCACGTTCTCTCTCTCTTTCCCGCGCCGTGTCGTCGCTCCTGCGCTCCGAAGATCACGTAGCCTAGCATTGAAGTCTCTCGGTCCTCTCCGCGCCGGACCATCAGAAACCGATCTTCCTTCTCAAGAATTTTCTCTCGTCCTCTCCTCGATTATCTCATTCTCCACGCTTCCTTCTCTCTCGCCTCTTCCCATTATTCATCCCCAATAATTCGGTTCCTATGGAACTCGTGAAGAAGGAAGGAAAATTTCCAACGTTCGAGTAGCTTATTCATTCTCCTATGAACCGTGAAGTCGAAGAGGATTCGGTGTCTTCTCGGATAATACGGAAAGAAATTCTACGCGAGATTTTGTAAATCGATGAATTGAATTAAGAATTAGAATCGGTGTCGTTTCGACGCGAGATGAAAAAAATTTCTCGCAAAGTGTGAGAAAGCGTGGTTGTAAAAGGGAAGAAGCGTTCGATCGTCGCGGATTTCGAAGACAAAGGTGCATTGTCGAAGCGAAGGCTCGCTGCGACAAATGCCAGGCCTCCTCTCCATTCATTCGAGAGCCTCATTTGCGGTAACAAAAGCAACTCGTTTCCTCTTTTTTTTTTTTTTTTTTACCCGAATCCGGCATCCCCGGAACTCACGTTTTTTTTTTTTTTTTTTTTTTTTTTTGGTTTTGAAGAAACGATTGGCTCGCGTTTCATTTATTCCCGCTCGTCACAACAAGATTCGTACTCTCTTCAAATTCGAGGCAAACTCGAGGGAATGAAAGAAGAATTTTAAAATAATCAGAGACATCGCAACCGGTGTCGACAATTTGTCCTCCTTATCTATCCAAGATATCGCGCGTTTACTCTTAGAAGAAAATTGAAACGCGATATATACAATATACGTAACTGTGGAAAACAACCAAGATCACAATGATTCCGACAGATTCTTACATAGTTTTTTTTTAAAATCGTATATCTCCAATATCGATTCGATGTTAAATAAATTTAATGAATTTCTAACGATTTAAATAATTTTTTTTTCTCAAAAATATTTTGGGCATCCAGATATATCCACAAGACGTTATTTATTTTTTCGTAAAGGAAATTTAATCGTAGCAATTTATCATCGTATCAGATTTCAAGTTCATCCCACAATTGCGCGCAATAATTGCGTTTTCCTTCTCACGCGATCGTTTCGCAATTCGATTTAATTCGCGCGCGGAATGGGGACGTCCGTTCGAAATTCACGTAACGCGCGGAAAACGGGGCGGGGAACGTTAATGAAAATCGATCGTTTCGTCCGGTAATGAGTCGGTTACGTAAACAGATGCGAGAAAGACGAAACGATTGCATAATCTTCTCGCTGATAATACGAATCGGATCGAGAGAATGTCATTGGGAGTGAGTTGAAAACGAAATTATAAATTATTATAATTTTAAGTTAGGAGGAGATACAAGATGAGAAAATAATCGAGCAGAGTGAAATTCGGAATTTTTTGAAAAAATTTAGGGAATTAATAGAAAAATAGAAAATTGAGGAATAAATAGTGGGGCGCCATTGCCTATCGGAAGAATTGTTTGTTACGCCCCTGCTCGTAAACGGTTTTGGGAAAAAGCCTATTCTTCGACCGAGGTCTAATAGCTGAAACGATCCAAAACACATGGCCCGTGGCTGCAACGGTACGAAAGAGAGCTTTATCGGGGCGGGCACCGATGGAGAGAGTCATACACATACCCGTGGAAAATCGGTGAATTTCGAGCGGGTATCGTGTAACGCGTGCACGCAAAAAACGGGGATTTTTATTTCATGAAAGAAGCGACCGCGAGTTGAAACCAGATTCCTTCTTCTTCGAGACCGAGGAAAAGAGAAATTCCTGGCTGCTCGAGGGAAAGAAAGAAAAGAAGAAAGGAAGGAAGGAAGGAAGGAAGAAAAAGAGAAGGAAGATTTAATAATTTTTCCATTCCACACGAAAGCGAATGAACGTTGGCGGTACAAAGGCAATCGAATTCTCTCCCCCCCCTCCTCCGTTGAAAATGGTTTCTCGAGAGAGAAAAAAAAAGGAAAGAAAGTTTTCCCTGCTATAGAAGCTATCTCGATGACGAAAGAGCAAAGGATGCTTCATCGATCATAGATAACCACCGGCCTCCTCGTTCTTTACAGGTGAATTCCAGTCGAGATTGCGCGCCGCCAATTCACGCGAACTGAAAGAAAACTTCCGCGCGCGCAAACTTTCGACCCGTGAATTCTCTGAAAACCTGCCTTTCTACGTGTATCGTGGAGATATCGAGAGAACTCGCTCGTGAATGGGAAGAAAATTGAAAACGAGCACTCTTTATCACCCTATCACCCTTTCCCCCATCTTTTCAATTTATAAACTTTCTTTTTCTTTTCTCATTACCTGCAAAAAACAGTGAAAATTCCTAGCCTGTGCGCGACGCACACCCAACAAGGTCTGCAAGAGTCGCAACGGAT
>NW_006263826.1:753382-753606 GCF_000469605.1 Apis dorsata | reverse complement strand
GGGGGGGCAGAAGGTGAACGAACCGAGCGAAACACCGAGTGGAGGCAAAGCGACACACGGGCCGCGTTTAGCGCGAGAACTGGTGGTCTGGAATGCGTTTTATCGGTCGCGGCACCTGATATCGAAAACTTATCTCCTCTCGTTCCTTCTGCGCGAGTACATAGCCAATCCTATCTCACCGAGTCGAGCTCGTTAAACCTCTTTCGAGAAAGAGAGACAGAGAC
>NW_006263826.1:750031-753301 GCF_000469605.1 Apis dorsata | reverse complement strand
AGAGAGAGAGAGAGAGAGAGAGAGAGAGAGAGAAACCGTGGTAGATTTCGCCACCCGATATTTCGTTATTTTTAACGCCTCGTGTATCCTCGTTATCGATTCTGTGAAAAATGAAAAGCTAGCGCGATTTTCATTTTTCACCACACGTGTCCGTCTATTGAAAAATGACTGAACAGTCTTTTTTTTTTCCACCAGTGATGGACAAAATTTAATAGTCGAGTAAATTTACTTCGATAATTTATCGTTCAAAACATGGAATAAACGCGTAGCGACAAACGGCTTGTACGAATTAATGTTATTCGTTTTAACTATTGGACTTTATTAACTTTATCACTGGTGGAATGAAACGCCTATTTTCACACGAATTTTTGTTTCTATCATCGTATTTGTATTACGATAATATTAATTAATATTATTTATTATAATATTTCAGTTTCAAGTCATGGACGATTAACATAACGTAACTTTATAAATGAAAATAATTTTTATTATTTTGAATATTCAAGTTATAGCTGTTTTACTATTATGTAGCGTGTGATGTCAGGATTGTCAACAAAGCGTCTGAAATGGAAATGGAAGGCGGTCCTAGCGAAGGACCCCTCTTGCCCCTGTGCCGTCCCGCGAAACTTTTTTCTAGCAGTTGAACAGTAGTGCTTCGAGCGAACAGTTTCTTTTTCTTCTTTCACTAGTGATGGACAAAATTACGAATAAAATTACTTCGATAATTTATCAAAACGTGAAGTAAACGTGTCAAACGAATTAATATTATTCGTTTTTGTAGTTATTTTTGGATTGATGTTCTGTGTTTTCTACCCGTACATAAACACGCCGAATTCTCACTGATCGAGCACCGCTTACGTGGACGCACGTGGCCAATCGAATGGTCTCGGTTTGGAAGGGCTTACAACCGTGCAACGCACACCTGATGATCAATCGTGCACGCGATAGACTCGACCCCTCTCGATGAGTCAGTCGAGTGAGAAAAACGATCGATCTTGTTTTTTTCGATGGAAAAAATGAAACGAGCCTCGAAACGGAAAGATAAAAAACGAAATTTACTTTACCACGTGGCGTGACTTCCGATTGATAAATATTATCTAACTCGCATCATTTTCAATTCGTTCTTCGAGTTTTGAAGAGAGGAATAGGGAAAAGCGTTCAAAAGTCTCGTCTCGTTTTCGCTTTCATCGAAGAACGAGAGTGAATTCGGTTGGGTAGGGGACGATAGGCTTCCGCTTGTCAGGTGCGCTATTCGAAACGCAGGTGGATCCTAACCCTAAAGCCCTTTCCACACAGTTCTCCGTTTTTCGACCGCTTTTATCCATCTCGATTATTCCTCGAATCTCTTCGAGATTAGCTCCTATTATGTAGAGAATCGAGCGACATCCTTTTTAATTTTTCGACGAAAATTGGATTACGTTGAAGCGTAGAAGATGAAATGGAAAAGTGTGGGACAGACTTAAGGGACTTCACGTTTCACGGTCGAAAATTCGGAAGGGGGGGAGAGAGGAGGAGTTTTGGCTAGGGGAGAACATCACAATGACATCGGTACACGAGTAAACATCGAGCAGGTAAAAACGAGGATGACGGTCGGCTTTTCTCGTAACGATTCCATTGAAGGAGGCTACGGTGCGATGAACGCCGCCATAATGGGTAATGGGCTCGCAGTGAATCACCTCGTGACGTTTCGCCTCGCATTTCAGATGCTACGATATGCGCTTCTAATTGTCGAGCGAATTTGCGTTGTTTGTTCGTCGATACGTCTTTATCCCTAAATGATTTTCCGATATATATAAATTCGAATTTTTAAACGTAATTAAACAGCGAAGATTTAAATAAATAGAACTGAAAAAGAAAAGAATTATGTTGCTTCTCGATGTGATTTTTTAACACGTTGTCAAGGTCATCGTATTGAATCGACCTAACTTAAAATCTTTATAATACTATAATAATACTATAATAATAATAATATATATTATAATAATATATAATAAGAAAATTGAATAAATTTTTCTTCGATATCGATTGATTTCCAAGTTTAATTCGAACGAAGCTTAAATAAAAATTCATTTAACGATTCGCATTGGGTTTTCCCTTAGTTTTTTTCTAATCTGACCATCGATCTATAGATTAACCCAAATTCACGTTTTCGAAGAAACGTTTTTGTTAATAACTTTTTAACGAACGATGATCTTTACCAAATATTATTATAATAATTATCGTCGTACTTTCGAAAGCTTTATTTGCATGAATTTTTAGACGGGAAAAATGAGGGGAAAAGGAGGGGAGAAGGAAAGATAGAAACGAGAACATTGACAGGATTAAGTGGGAACGAATAATGAAGCGTGGAGGGAGATTGACAGGACGGGCCGTTAATCAAACCGATTAATCGAATGTCACGGATCATGTCCATTCCACGAATCAGAAAACGGTACTTAAACGCTCCGTACAGGGACGGACAATAAATTTCCAATTTTCGGCCGTAATGAGCCACGACAACTTTTCCACTTGGGAAACGAAGCATTTTATCGCCATTTTTTTCTTCTCTTATTCCACCGCTCTCCGTTTTCTACACGATATTCGATCTAACAAGAACATTAATTCATTTTGCAAATAAAAAAAAATTCGTCACACATTCGCTTAAGCTCGAGTATGTATATGCATATTTTCGAAACGAAGGCTTGAAAAAGAAGGCTTAATAAGAGAAAAAGAGAGAGAGAGAGGGGAAGAAAAAGTGGAGCGATTATCCCCGATGGATATATAATGAATAATCAATCGGGATTCTATTTAAAAAAAAAGTCACCCGTCCCGTATCGCGATATTAATAAAACATTTTTTTTCACGGACGCGGTCGATCGTGGAAAACAAGACTCCTCTCGAACTCGAATGAATCTCGATTCTTCGAATCGAAGACGAGCCATCCGTCCCGACAAGGGAGGGGGGGAATCCGTTTAAAGGAAAATAGGTCGAGCGCGTTCAAAGGCCTTCTCGCCTCTTTTTTTTTTTTTTTTTCATTCGATTCGCGTCGATTCCACTCGCAACGAACTCGTAATCTCGGGACGGTCGGATGCCGCTCACGTTCGCGCAAGAGCCACTGACCTATTGTCAAGGTTCCAACGACCTGACGCCAACTGAAAACTTTGTTTTCCTCGAAAATGAATAATGATAAACTCGTAATGGAAAATTCGCTCGATCCTCTTCCACTTTTTGTTTGGGGATGAAAATCTTCTCTTCAAAGGTGATGGAACGAGGACGACAAGATTCCATCGA
>NW_006263826.1:748912-749719 GCF_000469605.1 Apis dorsata | reverse complement strand
CGCTCTCTCTCTCTCTCTCTCTCTCTCTCTCTCTCTCTCTCTCTATCGATTATATTTAATCTAACCGGCCTAGCAGTAAGCCAACCTAATTTGAGTTTATCTATTTTATTCATTTTATAAATACAAATGCAAATACGTATAAAAATAAACTACGTGAAAATTTTTATTTTTATAAATATTGGCAATCGGTTGTGATCGAAGTGTAATTATTTTGTTTACACGAGTTAATCGATAATCGTAAAAACAAAAGACACGAAATCCAAATTTTTGTTGTTCTTCTGTTGCAAAACAGAAGGTTCAATTTTGACCGATTCGGCCGGTCAAAAGTCGATTTTAAAATTTCACTTGAACTTGAAAAAAATTTGCGCCACTTAAGAGTAATTAAATATACTTCGTTGTATGTCAAATATTATCGGACTCTTGAAATTCTTCGGAAATAATTTTCACGTTTTAAAGATAATATTTTTCGTTATCGATATTCCTCGAAACTTTACGTTTATAACAATAATATTACATATAATAGTTTATACAAAGTTTATACAATGATATATTAAATGATAAATTAATAAGAGGGAAAAGAAAAGATTCTGTTTCCATATTTCGTTTTTTCACAGCGAATTTTATTATACGACAAGTTACGAAATCTCATTTTGAAAATAAACCTCCCCCTTCTCGATCAATTAAACGAAAATTAGCTACGACGATACACGATCGTACATTACAAACACATCGTCACATTTTATCGAAAAAAAAGTCGATAAACGAAAGTTACGTTCTTAATTTTAACCGGCTTAAATCACCCAGTCC
>NW_006263826.1:746166-747950 GCF_000469605.1 Apis dorsata | reverse complement strand
AGAGAGAGAGAGAGAGAGAATGGCAAAATACGATTCAATATATAGGTATAAAATATAAATAAAAAAAAAAATATATATGTAGGTATAAAATACTTGGTCTATTTAAGAAGTCGCGAGAGGATATGACAAAATACGATATATATATATATGCTTGATCTATTTAAGGAATTCTTTGTAGGTCGAGAAGAGGAAGATGTTTCGTTCGCACGCAAGAATGGATGAGGATCGAGATTGTTTCTTCCCTGCTCGATTGTTAATCGAGTTTTCCAAAGCTTGGGCGGAGGGAGGAAGAAGGCCGGTTTCCAAGTTGGAGAGGAACGAAAGCGCCGCTTTAACGGTTCAAACCACTTTCCTAGAGAGACGAGACGAGACGAGACGAGACGAGAGAGTGCGGTGAACGAGCATCTCGAGATGCACTCGAGATGAGCGCGAGTAATGCATCGGCAATTTTTTTCTCTCTCCACGCTTAACGCCGAAATTATTAATTACACCGGCGGGTGAAAAGAGAGCAAGAGTTTCATTTATCGGGCCTAAATTAAATTTCTTATCTTTGCGGATAACCACGAGTGAGTTTCTTTGAATTATTGCTAATAACTTAACAGATATTATAAAAATTGGATATTTCGAATGGAATCGAATTTAAGAGTAAATAGTTTGGAATATTCGATGCGAATATCGTAATTACTTTAAAATCTTTCTTACGAAGTTTCGTTCTTAATTCCATCTATCATCACTCGTAATCGAAAAGATCGTATCGTTCGTTTCACGATCCTCGTCTAAAGTACGAACAACTTGACGAATTTTTTATCTAGAATCTATCTCCCGTGAAATAAATTAAATGGCCATTCGTGAAATGAAATCGTACAACGTTTTACAAACGTTGGATAATCGTTGGCGCTTGAAATTCGGTGCACACCTGTGTTCGAGATTACCGCAAGATTCGCCAACAATTTCACGGTTAACCTTGGACGACTCGAATCGGGAGGAAAGAAAAATGAGCGAACACCGAGTCATTCAATGACAAACCTTGGCCTGGCAATGGTGTCAATGGCATATCGCGAGACGAGAGGGAATTTTGAGATGATCTACCTCCGATAACGAGCATCATCACGATAATTTGCTTAAAATTCGACGTAAGAAAAAAGAAACTCGTCCCCTTATATCGGATCGCATCGATCCATTAACACTTTTATCTGAAATACTCTTCACTCTCCTTCGAATCACGAGTAACAGAAGTGGCCGTTAGAAGAAAAGAAGAAGGAGGAGGATTCTAATCAGAGTTGAGCATTAATCTGTCGAAAAAATAACTGATTAAAAATTTCGAATAAAGTTATTACTTTAAATAATTAAAACGCTTGAATAACATTTATACGTAATTATTACGAACGATAAATTATCGATATAAAAAAATATAAATTAGCGCGCAAAATTTCTTTTTCAATCTCGCCTAAATCTAGAAGCAAAAATCTAAACGTTTCGAGCGATGATAAAGAGCGATAAAAAAAATGATAAAAATTTCGGGAAGAAGAAGAAGACGAGGAGGAGGAATCCCAATAAAATGGAGAAAGGAAGGGGAAATCCAAATGCATTTCTACGAGAATGATTAAAAACGAATAAATCCTGGATTTATTCGTATTTCGCTGATCTTGGCGTTGAATAAAAGGCGGCGCGAATGACGCGCATAATGCGGCCGAGAGAGAACAATAGGAGAGCGCAAGTATGCGGCGTCGATTCGACGATGCCGTCATCCAAAGTTATCGCGCGCCACCGCCCTTATCCTCCCT
>NW_006263826.1:745136-745854 GCF_000469605.1 Apis dorsata | reverse complement strand
CCGCGCGCGCTTCTTATTTCGAAAGAGGGATACGTGGTCGGAACAGGAAACGCCATGGGAGAGTGAGCAATCGGTATTCCATAGCTGTGTCGCCAAGAACCGGACCTAACCTCTCTGCGAGATCCACCATTTCTAAATTTCCTTTTTCCCCCCTTTCCGAATCCTTTAGAAATCTTTCTCGAACGAAGTTGGAAGAATTTTTATTTTTATCCGAAGTTGGAAGCGAACGAAAGTAAAAAAATTTATAATTGGACATTTCAAAGGAGGAAGCAATTTTAAAGGATTGGCAGAGAGGCTAATATGCTGGTGGCAATGCGATCGGGCCTGCGCGCCGTCAAATGCAAATCCGCTTCGGTGCCGCGACGTGAAAAAATGTTATACGAGTCGGGACGAGTGGCGAGCGTGAACGTCTCGATATCGATTTCGTGAGCGCAAATCGATATCCGTGGCTCGGTTAACGGACACCGTATCACGAATCGAAGTCACGGGGTGCTTATCGCCGAGAAAGTCTTTCTTTTCATCCCAATTTCCATGATCGAATTATAAACCTAGCAAATGAACAATAACGTAATTGAAAATGTAAATTAATAATAGAATCGAATGAATCAACATTTATCCGGTATAAATGGGAATTTTCGAAACAGGAAGCATCGTTACACGGAAGCGGTAAGATTTTCAAAGGATTTCGAGAAAATCCAGGTTTCCGTTCGCGATCCTC
>NW_006263826.1:743160-745042 GCF_000469605.1 Apis dorsata | reverse complement strand
GGGGGGGGGGGGGGAAGGAAGCACACGTTTCGAGGTACTCGCTATATCCATAGAAAAGTGGGCTGTGATGTCAATGGGCGCATTCATTCGCACCTGTACTCTCTACCCTCGTCCATGAATAACTTCAAGGTGATTTTCCTAAGCCATTCGAGAAAATCATCTCCTCGTTTACCTTCTCGTGCACGATCGCGTTAAAAATTCATTTGTACTCGAGATATCTCGCCTCGATCGACTACCTTCTTAATTCCTTTTAATCAGTTTTATCGCATTGAATTAAACTAGTTCGTTATATCTATGCGCTATATATTTCATTTTGCGTAAGGGAAAACTGGTTTCACAAACAAACGAGTCGTGTATCGAGAAGAGAGGAAAACGAGAATTCGAGAAACATATACATATATATATATATGTATTCGTTTGAAAAAATCTAAGGTATCCGAAGTAAAATATTTCAAAGGTAAATCCATAGGAATGTAGGTTTAAAAATAGAAGTAAAGATTCCATGATGCAACCGTGAACAGGTTGGGAAACGCTGGGATAGAGCGAGCCGCTGCATCGCGAGGTCTGGAAAACGCATTGTTTAGGCTGCGCTTACTCTAGCGGTGGGTGTGTCACGAGCGTGAAATACCGGCCAAGTGACTATCGAGGAAGAGAGGGGGACGAGAGTTCGCTTTGCCTCGACCCATCTCGATCCGAACCAATACACCGATTACACTCCGCTTTCTATCAATTAATCGATACACTTTCAATGGGCTATCGGATAACCGAGACGTTTCGATCAAAAGTTCGAAGAAACGTTCGTTTACGAGAATATTACCGATCGCCAAACTATATATATATATATATATATATATATATATATATATATATATATATATATATATATATGTCTGCTCGTATCTATCTGCTTTTTTCTTTTCTTTTTTTAAACACAAATTCTACGTCGATATCACGTGATTATCGTGTTATTATCCTCGTTTGCGCTATATAATCGCAAAGTGAACGAGTAAAGATGAAAAAAAAAAAAAAAGAAAAGAGTTCGAGTTGTTGCCCTTTGCTGTATCTCTCGATAACGGAGATTTCTCGCACGAAGCATGTTCACCGCGACATCTAACAGTAACCTGCCGAGTTCTCACTACATCGACGAGGCAACATAGGCCGCATAGGTGCAACTCGATACAAGTTGTAGGGAACTGCGATAGATTCTCGCGTTTTCTCGCCGATTTCTCTCTCTCCTCGCGAGTTAATAATAACAAAAGAAGAGACGCAAACACTAGCAACGCGTTTCGAATATTGGTGAAATTCGTGTTGGTTTGATTTTGAGGTTAGGATGAAGATGAAAGTTTGGAATAGAAAAGAGACGAACGATTTTGTTGTTACTCGCCTGCAAATGGGCTTGTTTCCGTCACGTTCATCCGGTGGACCCAGGAAATTGGCGTCGTTCACCGCCGAAGACGTGGATCCCCGCGGCGACCTTGGGCCACCCTCCACTTCTCCGATCAGGACTTCTGTTTGACCATTTTGGAAAGGGCTGCTGGCACGTCGTTCCCCGACTCTTCCGCCTTGCACCGGTGTCTGGAAGAATGAATCACCGTCACACCGAAAATTCACGCGTAATATTTCGCGAATTGAATTGAATTCGTCGAGGAGACTGCAACGTTTTCCATTTCGTCGCAAAAGAGAAGAAGCGAGTATCACGATTCACCAATGCTTAATTTTCAATGGTTAATGTTCGATTCTCCGCAACGTTCGACTTGGCAATTAATTATGCAAGAACGAATGGAGGATGATAAATTATAATTCCGGGAAATGTTTACCTCACGGTTAACCAATAATCGCACGGACATAAGCGTTTACATAAGCGTCGTGAAGGAGAAATCAT
>NW_006263826.1:738846-742952 GCF_000469605.1 Apis dorsata | reverse complement strand
CTCTCTCTCTCTCTCTCTCTCTCTCTCTCTCTCTCTCTCTCCCCCTCCCTCTCTCTCTCTCCCTCTCTCTCTGGGAAAAAATTAACTCTTTCCTCCATCAAATCATTTCTTTCTCCAGATCACAAATTAGAAAGGACACGTTCCACTCACCAAAAGTTTCGTCTCCTCGGAAGAGCTCTGTTGTTGTTGTTGTTGTTGTTTCTCCGTTCTTTCGTCCTTCGCTCCTCGAATTTCCTTCGCTTCTTTCCCTAACCCTTTAGGAATGCTACCGTTGCTGAGCTTGGTGGTGAAGACATTCGTGCTCGGCTCCCTGGGACAGGGAAAACACTGGGTTTAAATATTGCAGGAATCCACGAGACTGTCTAAGGTAAATGAAAAAAAAAAAAAAAAAACGACGCGGTATGCGCAGTGGTATCGCGATGGGATATCAATCACGGCTATTTCTCGCGTCCGGTTCTCGTATAATTGTACTTCCCATCGCGTGGCAACTTTTCGCGTTTTCACGTGATCGACGACGCACTTCGCAGTGTCGATCGAAACGAAACGAAACGAAACGAAACGAAACGAAACGAATCGAATCGAATCGAATCGAATGGAAACCGTTAAGCTTTCGTCCCGAATAAAAAACGCCGTTGTTCGCGATTTCGAAAGATCGTGGATGGATCGATTGGAAATGATCGAAATTCGTAAAAAAAAAAAAAGAAAATGTGGATGATGCACAAAGAGGAGGCGGGTTTGGAAAAACGCGTAAAAGGAAGAATAGAGCGGAATAACGATCGACGAGGGAATAAATAACGGAAGAGAAACGGGGAAGAACGAAATGCCACTTACTTGTCGGCAAGCGTCACGGTAATTTGGTTGCCCGTCACATTTTTGCCCGCGCTGTCCCCGCTCGTCGACGCGACTGCCTCGTTGATCTGCACACACACACACACACACGTACCAGATACCAAACAATCAGCTGGCTTCGCCTCTACCGGACGACCGTTCTTTCTCCCGGAAACAAAGAGATTCCGACCACGTTTCCCGATCGATACCCTCTTTTTTTTTTTTTTTCCTCTCTCTTCCCTTTTTTCCTTCCTTCGTTACAAGCTCGATCGACAAGAGAGACGAGAGAGATGAGACGAGGGAAGGAAAGATGCGAAAAATCGTGGCGATCATTTTTTTTGAACCGCAACCTGTGGAATGGACACGTTATCCAAGGCCGCGCATGATCGTGGCAACCGTTCACTCGGCTCGTTTACTTTGCATTCCACATATTATAAGCAATATCTCCGTGACGATTTCTCTGTCGATTCGTTCGCGCATCCTTCGAATAATAGTACTCCCCGACTGGAACGCCATATCGATAGAATACGCGGATGGAATAGGAACTAATTGCTCGAATATTTTATCTCGGCGTTAACCGTCCAATTGAACCAACTCCGATCGTATTGTTCTCTCGTCGTCGGTAACGTACACTTCAACGTTTCTATTCGCGATTATTACGTAAAACGAGGAGGAGGTATCTTTCGGTGTGGTGAAAGGCCTGTACACAATCTTCCTTCGAATTGCAAAGGGCATTCCCGTATAATTGCCAACTATCCCCGCATAATTATTTGTTTTATTCGTTACCTAGCGGAAATATTCCTATTACCTCGTTGCAAATTTCACTCTTTCCTTCCATATCTTTTTTTTTCTATTATCTCCCACATTCTTATCCTTTTTCTTTTTTCGTATCGTTGGAATCTCTCTTTTTCGGAATTTCTTGTTGCCATTATCTCTTTCTTATATTCCAAAGCCTCGATCAAAAAAAAAAAAAAAAGAAAAAAAAACGTAGTTTTTTAATTAATATCAATCGTTATTCGATATTTTATCGTTCAATACTTATTATCGTAGAAACCACTGTACCTGCTGGTGCAGAATCGCTTGGATATCCCGCGGTTGGATTCTCCAGTGAGATGCCAGCCGCTGCAATCGTTCCTTTGCACGCCTGCAACGAAAAATCCTCCGGATGAATCGCGTAAAATTAGAAGGTCGCGGAAAGTGCCAACATTCCGAACAAAGAATGCGTTGCAAGAATATATATATATATTTGAATATTAATCAACGAATTTCTGTTTCGTTAGAAATTATTGATCGCTCTTTACAAATGTGTAATTACCTTTCGACGGCGATGACCCAAGCTTCTCGAACCCGACCAGCGTTGAACCCGTCCAGCTCTACTGTCAACAATTTCAAAAAGCGATTAGTCGCGAGAATAACCTTCCCTCTCCATTTTTTAATACTACTTCCAATTTCTTTTCTGTTATTTTCTCCTACTGTAACAACATCCACTCGTCTTTGTCTTAATCTTTGGAATCAAAATCTAATTTGCCTCATCCTATCGTAATAAATTAGCGGACTAAGTGGATCTAATCCTTTCCGCGGAGAGTGTTATACCATTTTCAAACACCGCCACCTCATCGTCATCCGTCTCCTCCTCCTCCTCCTCCTCCTCCTCGTCTATGAACTTGATGGTGGACAAATCGAAGTGCGTCGCTATATCCTCGTCCAGATGCTCGTCGCTCGCCAAGAATTCAATCGACTTTGGCCCATCCTCGACCACGGACTCGTCGACCACGAACTTTTGCCCGTCGATTCCCCTCGAGTTGGACGAGCATCCGCACAGGAATATTCTTCGAAACAATCTCGACATATTCTTCTAACTATTCTCTCTCTCTCTCTCTCTCTTCCTCTCACGAATTAATTATCCTCGCTTCGAACATGATTCCTTCCTCGGCGACGCACTTTCTCAAATTTTCCCCTCGAAACGGAACGAACGAAATCCTTGGCCGAGACGATGGAACGGAAAGCGGAGGGCGACGGTTCTCGCGCGCGTGTCGCCGAAACCATAGAAAATAAACGCTCGACCGGGGCCGGGAATGGATGGCACCGCGAGCCTACGAACCAAGAGGTTTATATTTGGAACCGCGCATTGGTACGGGCCGAGAGAGCGGACCGGTAAAAATCGACGGGAGGAGTAGTGTCGCGGCCTCGCGTCCCTCGCTTCGAACCGCCTCGCGTCACGATCATACCCACCGGATTCGCCCAACATTTTTCTTTCTCCCGCTCGATACTGAAAATTCGCGTACGATTTTTTTTTTTTTTTTTTTTTTAAATCTTAATCGGACAGCGGAATTTTCAACTCGTCGACCCGAAAACAGAATTTTCATTATTTTCTCCGCGTGGCGTTTCACGACCCAGCGAACCGGCATTTATAATGGAATCGCGGCTATTAAATTCGACCACGATGCACGCACACACACACGCACACACGCACACACGCGCACGCACCAAATTACATACACACACACCAAATTACACGCGAATTTTATCTTGGAAAAGAGTTTCCTCTTTAAGGAGGAAATTTAATTAATTCGATGATTAATTCATCTTCATTCCCTTTTATTGTCCATAAAGAATTTTGTTTTTTAAATGAAAATTATTAAAATCGAAGAAACGGATTATTCGTCTCGTTTATATCATATTTTTCTCAGTTATCCTCTCTGAAAATTTTTGTTCGAAGAGCGAATCGTTCGGTTGCGTACAAAGTTTAAAAGAGAGGGTCGAAGGATAATCGCGGGGAAGCATTGTCGAGGAAAGGGGAGGGGGGGGGGGGGGGGTTACGAGTCGTTATCTCGAGTCAGGCGAGTCAGTCGAGCGGTGCGATTCGCGGTTGTTGAAAATATCGTGGCGGGAGAAAATTCGCAGCAATCCCTCCCCTTCCTTCTCCCCCTCCTCCTTCCTTTTTCCAACTAGCTTTTGGCGCCAAGCCAGAACGTGCTTGAACGCCGCCGCGAGTCGACGGATTCGGAGAAAGTGCGAACTCCCCCTTTTCCTGTTCCGACAGACGATTTTTCAAGGGCGAGCCGCGTCATCTTCAGATAGACGAGACAGCTTTGGATCGTTTTCCAACGAGCGGCGATATATCGTTACGAGGACAAAAATTTTTCTGTATTCCTCGTTTATCGAGCCGTTCTTTGTTCTCTTCCTCCTGAATAAACACGAGGTGAATCATCATCCGTGCTGCCATTTACACCTGTGTCTCTGGTAGAGGTGGAAATTTCTTCTTTTCGTTTGTAGAT
>NW_006263826.1:733810-738681 GCF_000469605.1 Apis dorsata | reverse complement strand
AAAAAAAAAAAAAAAAAAAAATCTGGGTCAAACAACTCCTGCGCGCCCGCAAGCTCGCGCGACGAAGCTCTGGTGAAATTTATCGCTTCGTATTAAACGGGGCACGCGCGAAATTCTTCGAGAAAAATTAAAAAAAGGGAAATTTTCCGGCTGTTTCGAATTGGTTGCGACACGCTTCAAAATCCTGCATGTTTGTTAAATAGGTTCAAAAAGAAATTTGTAATACGTGAACATTTTCTCTGCAAAGGTAAATCTTGCGGAAAATTATGGGGAGTCACGGTCGAACGTGCGCCGATTTCGTTGAATTCGGGTCGAGCTCGGTGCCGTGACAACAACACTTTTTTAACCGTAGGATAATCAAAAGAGTTGACCGGTTTCGTGACGTTTTTATTAATAGAGATAAATAGTTTACACTTGTTACCGATTCATCGTGATCCAGCGTTTCTCTTATTTATTTAAATACTCTTCTATGGCTATATGTGTATTTGTTATACTTTTTTGGGATAAATAAATATAAAACTATTATTATTTTGGATGTCTGTGAAGATTAAAAAAAAAAAAAAAAAAAGGTGAAAAATGCGCGATAATAAAATTTAGCGCGTATTTATCTCTGAAAACTTGCAGCCACGTAAGCACAAACGTAAAGAGATGACTCGATGCTGGCACACGCGCGTGTCTCGCGTGAATGCAGCAAATGCTGAAACGGTGTACGGTATACGGGAGAAGCGGTAAGGTAAGATTTCGATAATACTTGATTCGTAATATACTTGACGCACGACCAGGCGAAAACCAGTTTTCTAACTGTACACGCTTTCGCATCGTCTCACCATCTGTCTCATATTTTGTAATTGGACGGTAGAAGTCACTCATCGTACGCACTACTATCGTGCTCGTAAACGTTCGCCAGACATCGATATTACATTTACGATTTTTAAAGAATCTTTGCTCGAGATCGATAAACCATCTGTGTAGGTAATAAAAGTACGAGGCTTTCCTAGAATAACTAGACAGTTTAACCTATCTTCGGATCAGAGCGGAAATAGGGCGTTAACTGTAGCGGAATTCTCCGAGAAAATAATTGTCCGAGAATGCGTTTCACTAGAAATTCTTTCTACGAATATCGCGTGATTTTATTAAGGAGTCCGTCTATTATTACTTGACGCGAAACGAGCTTCGAGCCACTCTTTCGCGCGGTTACGTGAAATTCCTGAAATCGTTGCATTCCTTCGGCACCAGTGTGGAACGCGACGTGTTCCTCTTCGTCACAGGGTGAAAGTAAAATTCGATTAACGACGACCGCTTTCAACTCTGCCATGAGAGCCAAATTCGATTCACACCGCGATAAGATCGAACCATTAGCACTGGAAAATACGTATCCTAAATTACATCGCATCGATATCTACTATGAAGCAATTAGAAGAACGTTCCTATTTAATTTACTAAATGTTGATAATGGAACTTAATCTTCAATACCGTTGTACTACTCGATATAATTTAAATTATTCTGGAAACTTATATTTCGAAAACTTTTAAACTTCTTAATTCTATTCGTTCTTGTTAAATTGCATAAGTGGATTAGAAACGAGTGGCGTCTGATCTTTTAAAAATATGGAAAAAAATTCGTACCACTTAGAAGATGATCTGATAATTAAACAAACGATGGCGCTAAACCCATATGCATATATATTTTTCGCCGATCTATTTTTTTTTCTCATCCCTCGCCGTCATACGTCATCACGATCGTATGTACACATTCCATGCATGCATAATTTATGTATCTCGTAGTTCACGATATTGTCCGCGAGAGCTCGTGTCCCGTCTTCCACCTACGGTACCTATCCTTTCTTTTCCTACTTCCTCTCTCCAGACCGTTCGCAACGCCATCCAGTAATTGTCCCGTGCTCGCCGTGCGTGTAACTCTTCCTTGTTTTCTACGGAACTATTCACTCGAGCTCGAGTGCCAATCGATAAATGGGAAACCCTCGAATTTACAGCTCGCTACGGCTCGATTCTCCAACAATTTTCTATTTTTCCTTCGTATCGTCATCGCATATATTACCAAAGAGAAACAAACAAACGACTCAGGTTAGGAAAGGTTAACGCACCGAATAACGGATGTACGTTCCCATCGTCAGCCATTCGTTTCCGTATTACGTTGAAATACTGCAATATTTCTATAATTTACCGATCGAATTCCGAAATACTTCATCTGGAAGTATATAAAAAGATCGTCGTTTATATTCCTATTGAACGTAGATCGTTTGAACGAAAATACGGCGGTGTTTCGTATATAGTGAAATCAAAAGATACGAATTAAATCCGTTTCACAATTGATGAAATATAAATCGATTTCTTTTAAAGAAAAATTTAGAAAAAGGCAAGAAAGAAATAGAACTCGTATGTGAAAGTGTCTTGATAGGAAAATAAAGACTATTCATGGAAACGAAATCAACGAGGCAACGATTCGGGAAAAAAATTGAAACACACGCTAACTTGATACGCATGCTGCACCCCAACCGATTGTTGCTCTTCGTCCGCAAAACATTCCCATTATTCGCGATAGGCAAATACAAGCAGTAGTGCGCGTGCGTATGTATATATAAGTACTTTTATCGGGCTGGCAACTAGCGAGTAACATATTACCACCAATACAGCAACGTGAGCGATTTTTCCTGTGAAACGTGCGTTAACTCTGCCGACACAGATCGCGTGGCGTTTAACTTATCGATTTCGAGAATCGAGAAATTCCGCTCTCGCGATAGAAAGCTTAATTCAAAGCATAAATGCATTTGAACATAATTGTCCATAGTTATGCATTTTTCTATCTTTTGCGAAATCGTTCGATCATTAAAAATTATTCATTTTGAAGAGATTCGTTTAATTATTGATCAAATGAAGGTTCATAATTTTTAATTTATTCATCACACGTATGATATATACAATTTCAACTATCGAAAAAAGTCGCTCATTAAGTTCATTATATATCGAATAAATCTATTTTTATTGTTACTATAGCTACTTTATTAGAATTTGGAAATATAAATAAGGATGAGAAAGGAGAATCAAAAGATGTACCTTGAATTTTTTATTTCAAACGATACGAAATTCGTTTCGACAATTCGACAATTCACGAACGATATATTCTACTAGTTAGGTTAATTCACGAAGAAATCGTCTCGCATTGCATCTTCCTATTGCATCCGATTTTAGTTATATTTGACACCGATTACCTATCCAATCGAGAAACTGCTACCGCGACAGATTTTTCGTATTCGTTTTCACGAATGGAAACGTAGCTGTTAACGTGTCACATAGCGATGATAATTTTTGCGACTAATAACCAACAAAAATTCATTTTTCGCGGTCACATAAGATAGAGCCTACATAACGCCCAAAGAATAAACGTGATTGCGCAACACTCGAGCAGAGGACGAGCGAAACATGGCTTTAAAAAGCAACGTCACCGCGAAAGGAAAGAAACAAAATGAGGAACAATCACCTTCTGTATCGATAGATCCGCCTGCAGTGATCGACGATTTAAGGATAACCAATTAAGGATCACACTTTGATTTCGGACCTCGGTAAATCAAACATCCTCTGAAATCCTGGATTATTTCGCGGACGAATCCAACTGCCATCTGGTTCTTCTACGTCTCTCGATTCCCTCGACCGGTAAGACAAGCGGGAATGCGAATCACAACAGGCACATACACAAAAACAGAGAGACACGAGTGCACAGAGACACCAAAAATTCGCGAACAGATAAACACAACATTGAATGTATTCACATGGACGACAAATAGGTTTTCTAGTTGCGCGAAAAGAACCGCGGTGTCAGAACTGCCACGATGAAAATTCGCGCTGGCAAAATTGAAACGAGAGGTTAGGAGGACGATAAGAGCACGCGGAATGCCGCGGAACCGTTGGCACGTATGCACGGTTCCGTACTAGCAAGGATTGAACGTGACAGCGGATACATTCGAAGGTTAGATTCCCTCGATTCGTGTATACTGTTTGCCTCTCGCCTGAGTTCCCTCTACGCTATAACCCCCTCTATTCGTTTCCATTACACACAAGCGGCGACCTGAACATTTACCTGGCGAACGCCGGAATCGCACGAGAAAACACGAAATCGGCCGACAATTTTATCTGCCCGAACATTCGAATTTTTGAGACTACATTTCGAAGAGGGTAATTTCGAAAATGAAATAATTTTATTAAGAAACGATTTATAAAGATAGATGTTTTAACCTTTATTTTAATAACGATGTAATAAATATATAGATTTCTATTTTATATTTTACCAAAAAAAAAATCGATCGAAAATTTGCAATATCATTCTGTTCATTTATGATATTATATAATTAAAAATCATTTAAAACATCTTCTTTTTTATTCATAAATCTTTTTTTTTTTGTTTATTAAAATAACTAATAAATATTTAATAAATAATTTAATAAATATACTTACCCATCTTGTTTCCGCTTCTCCTCCGCACTCGCAGACATATCGTTCGAGACTCGATACACTACGAAAAGAAACGATTCGATTATCGATAGATTCATCGATATTCATCCTATCAATTTCTAACTACTACTAAATATTGTATTGTGAGAAAAATGTCTAATTATAAAATTCTTTAAATTTGTAACAACAACAATAATAATAAAATCTTATACAAATAAATAAAATACCTGATATATATACTGAATAACTTCGGATTGACTGGCATTTTCTAACGTGCTACCGTTAACTTGTAAAATTTCGTCAGCCACTTCCAGCGTATCCGCGTTGTCGGCCGGAGAACCTAGAAATTTGAATTTGAAACAATGAAACATAATATTTAGTTCAAATTAATCGTGAAATATTTA
>NW_006263826.1:733351-733647 GCF_000469605.1 Apis dorsata | reverse complement strand
ATTAAATATATATATATATATATATATATATATATACATATGAAGTGATAACGAAGTGTGTTTGTCATTTTATGTATATTCTTTTTCTTTTTCGACTTTAAGTCGAAGAAGAAGATACATACGTGAACAAATAATATGTACAGATTACACAGAACGAACGGACAAGCCAATTCGTTTCTATGTCAATGATTACACATGATAGCATCCTCGAGAAAAAACACGAGAAATAAAAGAGAGAAAGGGTTTCACAGTTCACGCCTACGTGCTTGACAAGCAGCTTTGTCGATGCTCATTAA
>NW_006263826.1:731937-733272 GCF_000469605.1 Apis dorsata | reverse complement strand
AAAAAAAAAAAAAAAAAAAAAAAAAAGAAAAAGAAATGTTTTTGGATTTTTAATAAACAAAAAGCAACGAATTATGTGACGCAATCGATGCTCACCGTACAGTTTGATCTTGTCATTGTGGTTGATCAATATGATAATATATCCTCCTAGATCGACCATTTTTGCTGACTTCGGCGATGATTGCTGGTTTATTCGATTATAAGGAGAGAACGATGCTTCAGGCGAATCTTGACGCGATTAAAATCGAAGATAAGCGCAATCGCCTCATCATCATCGAAAAAATAATTCGCCGATATTAATGTTGTTATCGCATGCCATCCTTTCCATTTCCTCTTATATCTTCGCATCTCATTTTACCATTGATATCGCGATCGATATTTTTCACTAACAACACCCACATTTCCGTAAGTATAAACATTAACATTCTTTCTCTCTCTCTTTTTTTCTAATTTTTAAATTTCCATGAATCAAGATTTCAACGACGAATTTGACACAGTTTTCACTCGATTGAGAACCGAACGAATTATCGGAAACTTTGAATTTCACTAATAATTAGCTAACGCTGTTATATTTACGTACACCGATTAACAATTAAGATGACAAGAAAACTAGCAGTTCGTATTCTTTAAAAAAAAAAAGTTAACGAACACGTAACATTCTCTGACTGCTGGTCATTCCTCTTGACAATATGTTGATGTTAGTTTAAGATCTGTTACAAACTTGTGATATCACAGGAATATCTTTCTTTCTCTTTTTCTAACTCTCCAACTCTTTATGTTTTAAGTTACGAGTATGATGAATTTATGAAGAATCTTCTTTGTTTTTGATATTAATACGTTGAAACAGTTTGAGAGGAAACCCTCACTGGGGCCCCGAGTATGGGCCCCCCTACATCCTTGCAACGAAGATTTCTTCCTCGAACGATCAACGAATTCAGAATCCCTCAAGCCCTAACTTATTGATTAGAGCTTTCACTGAACACGACTCCTCGCTTGCTTCGGTCATTCTGACTGCTTGCATCCTTGAGTGTATAAGTTTTCTTGAATGACATTTGGGAATCGTAAAAATGTCTCGATTTATCGAGACCGGAATAACGCAGACTATCCTCATGCTAACTTCTTCTCACTTTCCGTCGACGGCAGATTTCAATTAAATATACATTTTCCGATAAAATTTCACTATACATAAAAGTACAAAATCGTCGTTTAAATGCAAAATTTTTACGATTTTACGATTTTCCTCTCATTTGTTGTCTATATTATCTTCATTCTATCCCTCCCTCAAAGGACACTTACGACATCTCGCTTTCACGCAGGATTAGAAATAAATTTCACG
>NW_006263826.1:712789-731634 GCF_000469605.1 Apis dorsata | reverse complement strand
ATATATATATAATGTATCTTCTTTTGTCTCTGTTGAACGATCTCGTAAACTAGTAATATATTCAATCACTTTGATCTACCCTGAAGCACATCACACTTTTTTATATTAGATTAGAAACAACATTTCCGACAATAATACACAATTTGATCTCATCGATTCACAACACTGTGAAACTGCTTCCTTTTAAAGTCATTCTATCCATTTCCCGCGATATCGAAGCTTTAAAATGTATTGTCGAAGATGGGTGTGAACCTGTGCGTGTTAACCGACGGCGGCAGCAGCCCTGACATCCCTTGTCATCTGCTGATTTCCATCCCTCGCCGCAAAGCGGCGACAGTAGCGGTTGGTACAGCGCCGTCGTTATTCTCGTGGCGGTAACCCCTCCATCTTTGACTTCACTACCAATCCTATCGTTTTTATCTTTTATTCTATTATTTTTCCATAAAATTCTTCGTGTTTCTATTCTACTTTTATATATTATTGAAATAAATATATTTTAATATATAAATTATTACATTATAATTTATAATTGAATTGATTGCCATATATTTTTTTAATGTATAAATTAAGAAATTAATGAAATATCTATTTTCATATATTTTTTATATTGTTTAAATATCTTCTATGTTTGAAAAATTCATCGTTTATTGAATATATTTTATTTATTATATATAATATAATATATAATATATAATATTTTATTTATTAAAATGAACTCGTATGCGAATAAGAAAATGAAAGATTTTTATGAAGAAACAGATAGAGCATGTAATCAATATTAAGGATGTTATAATTACCTGTCTTTTTGATGTTATATTCTTTCAATTTTCATCTTACAAAATGAATATTGAATTAATTTACAAATATTTCCAATTAATACTCAAGACAAATAAAATTTATTGCTTTTATTTAACTTTTTATATTTGAATTGCGTTTGAATAATTATAGTAATTATCTATGACATTTATTTTGAACTTAACGAATCAAAATTTTTAATGAAATATTTGCTACCATTGATTATTCATTGTGATCAGTCTTCTGTATATTCTGACGTAAATGCATTATGTTGCAATTATGATATAGCGTTTGATTAAATGTAATGCTTTATACTCTGCAGATGGCGCTAACATGTGAATTTGGATTACGAGTGTTTAAGATAATTTATTAGAATACAAATTAATATTTTGTTTTTCTTTTTAAATAATATTGAAATTCAATGAAAATATCGAATCTAAAATCATGTTTTACGTTCAATAACTTCGATAGCTGATAGAAATTGAATACTCGATAAAAGTTTTTTTGATAATGCCTGACTCATTTGTGTCGATCTTAGATAATAAAAGTATATTTATTATGCACAAATGCAGTAATTCTTTACATTTGAAAGATCACAATAATTCATCGAATTTTTTAAGTTTTTGAAGTTTGAACTTTTGGATTTTAAAGAATATTAGTGTTTTTATATATGATAAATAATGAAATAGATTTTTAAAAATTATTCTAAATAATATATTAGCACAACTTGATTTCTGGATGAATTAATAAGATGGCTTTGTTCATTGAACTTGTTTTTTTATCCTTAATTTCTTTCACAGTATGTAATGTTATTTACTATCAACCTGAAGCTGTTCATCTTGCTTATGGAGGTAATATATATTTTAATTATTTATCTCGTTAATACATTGTTTCTCTTTTTTAAATTTTCTTATCATCAATGGAATATAATATATATATTTTATAACTTTTAGATAATATTCATGATATTGTTGTAACATGGGCCACAAAGAATAATACTCAAGAATCAATTGTGGAATATGGAATAAATGGATTAATTCTAACAGCTACAGGAAATTCTACCCTCTTTGTTGATGGTGGGAATGAAAAACAAAAACAATACATTCACAGAGTATGGTTAAAAAATTTAACACCTAATACCAAGTATAGTAAGTAAAATAACTTTTTAGTTATTCGTCATATTCTATACTTATTTTATAAAGTGTATATATATAAATCTTTTAATAGTTTATCACTGTGGTAGCAAATATGGATGGTCAAATATATTCTATTTGAAAACTATTCCTGACGAATCAACAAAGTGGTCACCTCACATTGTTATCTTTGGTGATATGGGTAATGAAAATGCTCAAAGTTTATCTAGATTGCAAGAAGAAGCACAACGTGGATTATATAATGCAGCGATTCATATTGGAGATTTTGCATATGATATGAATTCTGATAATGCACGTGTTGGTGATGAATTCATGAAACAAATAGAAGGAATTGCTGCTTATTTACCATATATGACAGTACCTGGTAATCACGAAGAAAAATATAATTTTAGTAATTATAGGTCAGAATATATTTTAAGCTTAAAACTATTTTGGTTAATTTATTTTTATAATTTCTCAATTGTTATAATGTAAATCTAATAGGTTTCGTTTTACTATGCCTGGAGATTCTGAAGGTTTATGGTACAGTTTTAATATAGGACCTGTACACTTTGTAGGAATAGAAACAGAAGCTTATTATTTTATGAATTATGGTATAAAGCAACTTGTTAAACAATATGAATGGTTAAAAAAAGATTTAATGGAAGCAAATATGCCTAAAAATAGGTAGATTTATATATTTCCTTGTCATATTGCAGAATTAATAATTAAGAATTAAAAATTATCTAATAACAAAATTTTTAGGGCACAAAGACCATGGATAGTTATATTTGGTCATAGACCAATGTATTGCAGTAATGCAAATGCCGATGATTGCACTAATCACGAAAGTTTAGTCAGAGTTGGTTTGCCAATTGTAAATTGGTTTGGTCTTGAAGATCTTTTTTTCAAATACAAAGTAGATTTATTGTTATGGGCTCATGAACATAGTTATGAACGTTTATGGCCTGTCTACAACTTCAAGGTAATCTATAATTATGAAGCGATATCTTTAATTTCATTTAAAATAAGAAAAATAAAATAATCATAGGTACAAAATGGTAGTTATGAAAAGCCATATAAAAACTATAAGGCACCTGTACATATAGTAACTGGGTCAGCAGGATGTAAGGAAGGACGTGAAAAATTTATTTCACATAAACCAAATTGGTCTGCCTATCGCAGCTCTGATTATGGATATACTAGGATGAAAGCATATAATCAAACTCATCTTTATCTTGAACAGGTATTAGCTAACATGGAAAAAAAAGGTACAAGGAATGTTTGTTGTAATTCATTTTACAATTTGTCATTTACAGGTATCCGATGACAAGGAAGGTGCTGTTTTGGACCATGTTTGGCTCATAAAAGATGATATCTTACCAGCATACAATTTAAATCTTCTTGATAAATAAAATATGTAAAACATAAAATATAGAATATAATTTAGGATGAATTAAAACAATATTTAAATATTTCTTTTCTGCTTTGTATCTCTTTTATGGTAAATAGCAAAATTGCATATCTACCAACTTTAAAGACAATTTACTTTCATTCTATTTTAAAAAATTTCCTATTCCTTTCTGCATAGAAACGAATAAACTACAAAAATTTGCTAATTACAAATGAGATGGAAATTATTAATAATGCATACGTACAATATAATCCTTTAATTGTTAAAATATAAATATATGTATATATAATCATTATAGCATATAATATTAATAATATAATATTAGGGTAGCATTTCATATTTCCATCTGATTCTCACAGTAAATCATTATTTGTCAATGATATATGATGAATAATACGATTCGTACTAAGGAAAAAGAATATTTCCGAATTTGAGTACTAATATAACAAAGAAACGCTTTCTTTTAATGCTATAAATTTCTGATATACATAATAATTCAATTAAAGCTGTTAATATTTCTATGCCTCTACTTTTAAAATGGAGAATCCATTTGTCCATTGACTGGCTCCTTGTCAAGTGTAATTTGCTATGTTGGCTTCTGTTATAATATTTGACTAATAAATTTAGAAAAAAATAACAAGGAACTGCTTTTTTATAAATTATTACGTTAGAATCGACAACGAAGCCAAAATATCGAATAATATTGTCATTAAAAAAAAAAATTGTAGCTACGATTATCAAATATCGTTCCTCCAAATATAGAAGAAACATGCCACTCTTTATAGCGTAACATAATTTAGGGGACAAGCTTTTATCTCTCTTATTTTGCTTTCGATTTAAATTAACATTCAATCCCCATTATATCACCGCGAACCTACTCAGCAGGTATAAATATTAATTTAATTGAATCTTATGGTACATAATTTTTTCATGTACAATTTCAATGAGTATGTGCATGTATGCGCACGTAAACGCAACCACACTAATCTGCCATTGGAGATATGTGTTAAAACCTTTTAAAGATGCATAAAAAAGCATCATAAATTAGAGAAAATAACTAATATTTCAATTTATCTGTATAACAAAAAATTCTTCCAAATTAGTAGACAAAAGAACGAATATTCGTCATAAAATCGAATGTCTCTGACTTTTTCATGCATTTAGCCTTACATTTCAATATGTGAACAAAGAAAACGTTTGATACTGTCAGTGATTAATGGAAACAATGGAAGAAGTTGCTGCCGAGTGACTTTCCTGATAAGAAAATTGGGGAAAATGCTCTTGTTCTTCAGCTATTGAATTTAAACCACCTCCACTACCTAAAAATCCTTGATCAGGCGGCGTAAGTTCTACGCTTTCACCCGTAAATTCACTATCAAAATATCGAGTATCTGTGTCTGATGTTACTTGAGGTTTAAAAGGAGGAGGAATTTTTTTCTGTACAAGATCTGACCAATCAATTGATGAAAAAAATGCATGATCCATTATTTCTTTTGCATCATTAGGTCCACCACCTAATCTTTTGCTTGGATCTTTTATAAGTAATCCTAAAAAAAAGAATTAAAAATTAAAAAATAAAAATATCGATTTTATCCACTATTTACTTACCACCAAGCATATCTTTTGCTTCATTACTGATTGTTCTAGGAAATTTTACTTCTTCCATTACAATAAGCATGAAGAGCTTTTCATGGTCCTTATTATAAAAAGGTAATCGACCACAAATCATTTCATACATAACAACACCAACTCCCCACCAATCTACAGCTCGTCCATAATCATTATCTTCTAACACTTCTGGTGCAAGATATTCAGGAGTTCCACAAAATGTTTTCGTCGTTCTTCCTGAGTGTTTTAAATGTTATTACTATTTCTTATCATTTTTAAATCTAAAAATATATATACAATATATTTACCATATGTAATATCTTCTTTACACAATCCAAAGTCAGCTATTTTAATATGTCCATCTTTGTCTAAAAGAAGATTCTCTAATTTGAGATCACGATAGATAATACCTTGCGAATGAAGGTAACCTAAGGCTGAAATAATTTCAGCGCCATAAAATCGAGTACGATCTTCTCCAAATACACGAGACCGTCTTAAATGAAAGAATAATTCTCCACCATTCACATATTCCATTACAAAGCACAACCTATCTGCTGTTTGAAAACTATACTTTAAGGACTGCAAAATATAAAAACATTATATAATAATTAATATTATCAATATTATTAATATTAATCAATTATACATGTTTTATATATATAATATATATTTATATAATATAATGATATTTAAAGCACATACGATTAGGAACGGGTGATTTGTGGTTCGCAATACTCTATTTTCAGTAAGTGTGTGCGCGACTTCGTCTTTACGAATAATGACTTCTTTTCGTAATATTTTTATAGCATATAAATGGCCTGTTGCCTTTTCTCTACAAAGAATTACCTTTCCAAATGTACCTTTTCCCAAAACTTTTAAAAATTCAAAATTTTCAAGAGTCTGAAATAAATAATAAAAAGAAAAATACATATTAATAAAGCATCTAAAAGTTTCAATTTTGATTTATGATGAATATATTATTATATAACGTACAACTTTTTTTTTTCCTGTACTTTTACTACTAGAAGTTCCTTGAACACTAAATTTTGCAGAAAGTTCATCAATACTGCCACCATCTACATCCGAAGATACCACTCCAACAGATCCACAAGAGTCTGACCTACCACCTCCTGAAGATTCCATATCAACATCTTCAGATGATGATGAATGTTGCATCTGTGTAGATTGTTGTTGAGATTGTTTTTCACTTGCTAACCTAGCAGCTACATATCTAAAAGAAAAAAAAATGAAAAATATTAGAAAGCTTAAATTGCTGAATATTTTAAATTTGTTTTTTGTTTTTTTTAGAAAAAATCAAACCTAATTGCTGCTACCCAATCTTCTCTTTCTTGTTCTGTTTCTACATGAAATGTTCTTTCTATTACAGCAGCCCATTGTAAACCTCTTATAACAAAAGTATAAGGTTTAGGTCTATCTACAGACATAATTTGACAACCACGAACAGTAAAATTATTCAATGGTTGTGCTGCAGCTGCCATTTGTTGATCTGGCTTAGCTTTGAAACCAACTAATGTGCCATCATCCCGTAAAACGAAATATCTTGACCTCCAATTTTTTATATGTTCTCCTATATATATCAAAATAAAATATATTTATTATTTTTTCTTAATATCAAAAGCATATTGTTTATTTATAAAAACTTTAAATGTAACAGTGAAAATTTGAATAAAAAAACTTTTAAAATTGCTTTCTATTTATATAAAAAAATATTTTTAATTTTAATATTTTGTTAAAAAGAAAAGTATAATAATAAAAAAGAACATGTGAGAAAGTGAGAAAAGGTTCTTCGAATTTGTATTCTATCCAAATGAAATAAAATAAAGTAAACATAAATATTATGAAACTGCTTCAATACCGCGTTTTTGCAGCCAGCCTTCCTTAACGACACGCTGACCGCCGCCACCGGACGCTGCGACGTTCATCGCTGCGTCCCCCATAACTCCTTCTTTAATGCGCACTTGTATACACTATGCAAATACTTCGTATTTCCAACTAGACTCAATATCGCATGAAAATTAGCGAAATACAACGAAGATAGCACGAGTATACAAACTTGAGCAATCATAGATACACGTTTGGCAGGTAAACTATACTCAAGCAACTATACTCTGTGATCGGTAGACACACTAATGCGCACTAACTAGCATTGCCCTTTCATATTTCGGAGATGGCGCATCAATCGATCACAAATAAAGAAGAATTTTCATGGAACAATACCTGTCTACTTTCAATCAACTTAAATTTGTCAATACGAATATTGATATCTCCACAACCTTTCTATACATTCTATCTTTTAAGACAAGCATGCGCAAATCTCTTTGTTTATTATGATTTATTATATATGCATATGTATATATATATTATATTATACGTATATTTAAATAAAAAATACACATGTTCTTTTAAAGTATTTTGTTTTATTCGATTATATCATCATTATACTACTATATATTATTATATATATAAAAATTGTTAATTATTTATATTTTTGAACTTAAATAATAATTCTTTATTAACTTTATATAATAATAGTTAAAATTTAAAAAATTTTAAATTGTCTTAATAAATAAAAATAAATACAAAAATTTATAGATATAAATTAAATATAAATTATTTTTCAGAAAATGCATTTCAATCATAATCATTTTATATATAAATCATTATTTTTAAAGATAAAAATTCGATGAAATTGTTTTATGTATTATTGTTAATTCTATTGAAAAATATATATATATTTTTTTTTATAAATCTATGCTTCGCTTTGATATTGAATTTATCTATCTCCCACTCTTTCTGATATCGACATGTCTGACAGTGGGTTATCAGTCATCATTTGCTTTGACAGAGATTATTTCTTTTTTTAATCTATTCATATTATCTATTAATATAAAAAATAAATTTATAGAAAAATTTGTAGTTTTTAAAAAATGGTAGTAGTTTTTTATTGTGTTGGAAGGTGTAGGATTTTAAACCCTTTTAATTATTGAGCTAAAGATTATGTATAATCAATATTTATTTGTGTAAAAATAGTGGAATTTTTTACTATAATATAATTAATAAGATGGGCCCACCACCAGTAGTAACAGGTATATCTCCTAAAGAAGGTCCTCCAGGAACTCGTGTTATAGTTCGTGGTGAATTTTTAGGCAATAAAGTGCACGATCTCATAGGTTAATTTCATTTTTTAAATTATTTAAAAATATATTTTTTTCATAGAAAAAAAATTCTTTTTTAAAAAAAATTTTAATACATCCAGGTTTAACAATATGTGGATGTGATTGCCTCTTATCAGCAGAATGGAAATCCTCTAATAAAATCATTGCCAGATCAGGACCTTGTAAAGGTCGAGGTGATATTATAGTAACTACTCGTAGTGGAGGACCTGGGACATCAACAGTACAATTTCGTGGTTATCATGAAACTATAGGTCCTATGAAAGAATCTGCAGTATGGGTAGAAGAAGCTCCTATGCAAAGTTTTGTTTGGGGAAGAAGAACACTTTCCCCAACAAATTATCAGCAAGAAGACCCTTTAGGTTTAAGCGTAGAAGGCAATGAGTATGTTTATCTATCTTTTTTTAAGAGTTAATGTTAAATTTTTTAATATATCTTTTTATAGTAAAAAGTACCCTGAAGATGAATTAATTGAACTTTTTGGAGAAGGCAGTGGAGATCTTACCAGTGAAAAATTTCATCCTGGTTGGTTTTTGTTGCAACATCACCATGCCACTACTTTTGAAGATTTAAAAGCTGGATTAGCTTTTCTTAAAAGAAAAGTTAATTCTCAAAAAGAAGGTCAATTATCATTTTTAAAGGTAACTATTACAATAAAAAACAAAAATTAACATTATTATTATTGAAGAAAATATTAATATATCTCTATTTTATATTTTATATTTATCTATATTTTATATTTTTAAAATTTTTTTCTTTAGGCTAATGTAGGATCAGTAATGGAACAATTAGATACAATAATTTTATTAAAAGAACAATTTGAGACAGATATAAAAACATATGGTAGTGATCCTACTGAAAAATTAGAAAAAGCTATTCGACAATCTATGTCAGAAGCTAATAAATTGTTTGATGATGTGTTAGCAAGAAGAGACAGAGCAGATGCAACAAGAAATGCTTTGTCTGTAATGCAGAGATACAAGTTCCTCTTTTGTATGCCAATTAATATAGAAAAAAATATAAAACGTGGCAATTATGATCTTGTAATTAATGATTATACAAGAGTAAAAAATTTATTTAAAAATACAGAAGTTGAAGTTTTTAAAAAAATACTACAGGAAATTGATAATAGAATTATAATGTTAAAAACGCATTTAAGAAATAAGCTTGAAGAAATGCCTTTTAGTTTGGAAGAACATAAAAAAATAATTAGAAATCTTGTTAATTTAGAAGCTGAAGGAGATCCAGCTTGGGATGCAATAGGTATATATATTTCTAAAATATTTTATATCTTATTTACTGAAGATAATGATAATTTTTTTCAGTTTCTCATTCAAATTATTTAAAGAAAAGTATTACTACCTGTATGCAAGAACATTTGGAAATAGATAATTCTAATGGAGAAAATTTGAACAAAATAAAATTAGTACAAAATAATAAACAATCAAAATCGGACAAAAATGATGGAATGAATATTCCTCCACAAATATCATGTATTGAAACAATTTGTGATATAATAGTTGAACAATTACCAGATTTATGGAGATTAGGTCAAAGTTATTTTACAGGACAATTACATGTAGTAGTGGATGCAGAGAAACAAATACCTTTTAAGGTATATAAACTATTTATCAAATGAATTATCATTAAAAATACAAATTTTATTATAAAAAAAAATTATTTTCATACAGAATCTAGTATTATCAAGTATGCAACATGCTATGGAAGCCATGAAAAATATATGTAGTAATGATTTGGATGCTACATGGCTTTTACATGTTTTACGTAGGATTAGGCAAATGTATGCTTCATTGATTCATTTGGATTTACCGAGTGATGCATTAGATATTTTTGGAAAATTTATACTTGATTTAAGGTACAAAATATTATTATGATATATTTTATTTTTATTATGTAATAAACTAAAATTTTAAGATCAGATTGCAGTGTTTTGGTGCGCTTTTTAAACAAACTGCAGATAACATAGCTGCTTTACATAAAAAAGAAACTTGGCAAATCGAATATTTGAATGAAGATGGTGGTGTTACTAAAGTGGTAATAATCAAATTTTATTTGTAAAAATATTATGTGAATATATTTTTTTATTAAATATTTAATTTTGTTTTTATATAGCCATACTTATTCGAAGAAATGGTTTTGGAAGTCTCAAAACGTGCGCGAGATACAGTAGTTGCTTGTGGTCCTCGAGAAGGATCATTATTTGCTAATTCGACGCATCAACATTTATATTATAATTCTGTTAAAACATTGTTTACATCGTTTGCAAGATGTTTACAACAATTGGCATTCAGTGGCTGCGAGGAAGCTCTTGATGATGACGAATCTTCTGTATCTCAATTAATTGGTTCTCCTTCTGGTTATAAGAGCAAGAGTAATAAACATCAAGGCCCTGTAAGTTTCATGTTTTATTTATAAAATGAAAAAATTATTTCAGAAAGAATAGATATTAATTACAATTAAAAAAAAAAAAAAGAAAAAAAAATAAGAAAATTTGTAGCATCTTTTGAAGTCAGTGCTATATTTTAGCATTACTTCTGAATTTTTTATCAGACGTGGGAACAATGCCTCTTAATCTCGTTAAGTAATATTCGTTATACATTGAATACCATTCTACCAAGAATTGGAGATATATTGAAAAATCAAGATTATCCAAATTTATCAAATGCAATTGGATGGAATTCTGATTGGACACAACTCAGTACATTAGATACAGCTGTTTTGGATGCATATCTAGAACGTCGCTGCGATCCATTAGTTGGTACAATTGAACCTAGTATGTATCTAGGCGGCTTAGAATGGGATTTTGAGACTGAACCTACTCATGTAAGACCATATGCACAAGAAATTCTAGCAAATTTAATTGCAGTTCATGCAGAGGTATCTATTGTTCACAAATAATTTTTAATTATTAGATATAATTTTTGTAATCATATATATATATATATATATATATATATATTTATAGGTACGCCGTGTTGCACCAGCCTTATTACAACGAGTATTATCTCATATAGTTGAGACTGTAGCAGAAGAACTTGCAAGACTTATGTCGTGTGTTACTCAATTTCGACCAGCTGGAATTGTGCAAGCACGTACTGATATTACTCTTCTAAAGGACGCTTTAAAACCTTATAGTACAACAAGGGCAAAGTAATAATTTATTTTTCATTTTTTCTTTCATTATACGAATAAAAAGAAAAATATTTTATTTATTTTTCAATCTGCAGGAATTTTTTTGAAGAAGCTTTAGATGCAATACCACAACCTATTAACAAAGATGATTGTATGCGAATCGACATGTTATTATCAAAAGTAGCAACGTCCATGCATTTGCAACTATCATGTCTTGCCAGTGATGCAATAAATAATACTCCTATAATGATTGCTGATCCTAATCGTGTCACTACTGTATAGTTTTAATAATAATTTAAGAATTTAAATAAGTATTTATTATATTTGTTATCATTGATTTTTTACATTACATTATAAATTTCTTTATTCCAGTTACAAATTCATCATTGTTAATGCGACTAAACAATTTTGCATTATTAAATTATATAAATACAAGTGACACAAGAAAAAATAAAAATTGTAATCTTTTTAAATGTGTTTCTTTAATAATTGCAAATATAATATATATTTGCGATTAATACTATATATCTACAAACGAACGTACAGAATATCGAAATCATTTCTTAAACTTCATATCTTAAGATGAATTTTACAGAATAAGTATAAGTAAAGAGAACATGGGAGAAGAACAGAATTAGAATAATTATATAAATATATGAAATAAAAAAAGTATTGAATATTAGGTTTATTCAGTACTTTTATTTGTGATTATTTATTTAAAATATATTATATATATTTTTTTCTTTTATTTCTTTTTTTTTTTCAAAAACAATTAACATGTTTTAATAATAATGTTGTTATCTTTTTAATAGATTATAATGAAAAATATTTATATTTCAACATTTTTTTGTAAAAGTGTAAATATATAACAAAAGATTACATCTAAAATATTATGAATTGCATTTAGGCATTTATAATATGTACATTATTATTCAAATAGTGACTAATAATAATAATAATTTTTATTTTTTTATATGATATAAATATTAAATGTTAAATAATATAAAGTTCATTTTAGTCTGTCTTTTTATAATCTAAATTTTCAAAATCAACAGGTTCTTCATCAATAGTAACGACATCTGGACGAGATTTATCTACTGGATATAGCCTATAAGAGAATATTTATTTGAATAAAATATTTATATAATATTAAATAAGAATGTGTGACTTACCATCTTTGATAAAGATAAATAAGGAAAACAGCATCATCTCTAAAACAAGCTATTCTATGCGCTGTTGGTGTAACAATGATAAATGCAAAAACATCATCTATAAATGTATTAAATGCTTTATACATAAATGTTTTCCATGGTAAATGTGCTACAGATTTTAATTTATAGTTTACAAAAAGTTGAGGAAGCATAAACAAAAAACCAAATGCATAAACTCCATTAACTAAAGAATTAATACTCCATGAATACCAACTGAAATTTGAAATATGTACATAAAAATTTGAAAAATTATATAAAATAAATTATAATTTTCAATATTATACCTTTTGTGATGTTGATAAAGTAAAGAATAAATTGCACCACCAATGACAAGAGGATATAATAAATAACTTAAATAACGCATACTTTCTGCATCAAATTCCCTTGTTCTAATTTCAGCCATATAATTATTATTATTATTACTTTTAAGTCTAAGTTTCAACACTTTCTTTAATTTCCACATCTAATAAAATTACAAATATAAAATATATTTATAAAAAACAATAATTAACGAATGCTTTTATCATTACCTCAATAATAGATCCAATGCCTGTAGGAATAAGTACAAGCAAAGATGAACCTTCATCTAATAAATAAAGAAAGATGACAGTTTGACTAAATCCTCGCCACGCAACAGTCCATTTACTAAGACCTACAAGATTATCTTTTCTTCTCCAATAACTCACATCATTTTTAAAAGCAAGGAAATCAAACAGCAACTGTTTTAATGTAAGATATTGTTAAGTTTTGTTTCAAATTATATTTTAGTTATTTTTTAATTTACATACATGAATGGCTGCAATAAGAAAAGTTCCTCCCAATATATATATATTAGTATCTACAAAAATTCCTTTTACTTCATCCATATCTTTATCAGAAAATCCAAGATTTTTTAAATTTTGCATAGTAGCTTCCACATGCAATAACAATCTTAGCTTTGAAATAGAAATTGGAGAATATTGCAATGTAATATTAACTGTATTGTTTTGAGGCATGATTCTCATTAAATCATGATGTCTAGTTTGTAAAAAATCACAATTAACTATAGGTAAAAATGTTTTGCCTTGTATAATTCTGAAATAATAAAAATTTATCATATCCTTATTATATATTAATGATTATTTAAAATTAGTAATATTAACATACTTCAAATGATTTACAAGTTCTATAGGTACATTATGTATAGGAAGTTTTATATCATCTGTCATTATTGTAAATGTTACACGGCTCTTAATATGTGTTACTGGATTTATTAAATTTTGTTTTTTTTTTAAATCTGAATGTTTTTCACTCAATAAATTAAAAGCTTCTGCTTCAGGAACTTTATATTGTGTCATTTTGATGGTAATAGAAGATACATATGGATCCTATAATAATTATTATAAAAAATAGATATATGAACGAAGTTTATATCATTTTTTACACATACCTTTTGTATATTAATATTTTTTTCATATTTCTTAGAATTTGGTGCTATGATAATATGAAGAAACAATGTTCCATTGTTTCGTGTTTTGCGTGGAATATTCAAGGTTAATGGGCTGAAAATATAATAATATTCAAATAAAAAAGATTCAAAATTGTATAAATATTTTCAATAATATAAAATAATATAAATATAAATAATATAAAAAAATATATACTTACAGAGTATTTGCATGAGTATAATTAAAATTTTTATTATTATATACAAAATCAACTTGTTGTGCGGTAGGATATCTATCGACAGAACTATAAACTTGCAATTGTAATTGTGGTTTTTGATTCAAATATGATGTTAAGCATAATTTGTTGTCTTCACAAGCTGGTGCCACAAACAATAAAGATAAATTATAAATCGAATAAATTATATAAACTAAAAATAATTCCGTTAATATAAGAGTAAAGGATGGCCACTGCATTTTTCTAGATTTTTGTTAAAAATATTTTTTTTATTTTCTCTTAATTATATGAATCAAAAATCACAGTTGATATTGAATAACATGCGTCGTATAACCATAAATATTTATTATAGATCACTTCGTGTGTGCAATATAGACTTTAAACATTCAAGTTTATTGGCATATAATTGATTGACCAGTATATACTTTTCATTCTGATGCATACCGGATTAAAAGTATAACCAATGTGTTTATGTCATTAATAACAACATAAGAATACAGCCATTGTTTGTTATATAGCGACATCTATGTGTCATCAGCCGTTTTGTCGAAATATATACTTTTGCGAGGAAAATACGTGAAGTAAAAATAACAGTACTTCTTCCGCGTTGAGAAATATTTTTTTTTTATTTTCCAAAAAGTGAGCATTCTCTGTTCCATTATTGCTCATAAAATATTGTATAAAAAATCAAATATCATGTAACAGTTTATATTCTGTAAATTAACTAACTATTTATGTATATACAGTATATAATGAGTAAGATATTTATGATATTCGTGTCAAAGATCCGTTCAAGATTAAATATAGAACTGTGACATATATAAAGCGCCATGCTGGCAAAAGAAACTGAATCTATCTTTAGTCATTCATGTATCCGTCGGTATGATGGATTCCATACAAGAAAAGTACGCTCACATAGAAATAAAATATGCGTCATCTAACGATAAAAAAACAAACCAAAAAGAACGCAAAAAATATAACAAAAATTTTAGTTTATTGTATAACAAAAGAGACGGAAAGTTAATTAATTCATATTTAATAATAATAATGATGACGATAATATAATAACAATAATAATAACATATAATAAGCGTAAAAATAATACACGTGAGGATTTATTCACAGTTATTATATATAATAAAGCAAATCTATGATAATTTTACATTTATTAAATTCTATAATCTATCACAATAAATCTTTTTTTCATTAATGTAAGGTTCGTATAGAAATATATTTGAACAAACAAACCTCTACTAAAACGTAATTATATTTCGAAAGTTTCGAGAAACCGTCAGAAAATTCGCATATCTATACATAGATATATTCGTAATTGTATAGTACATATACATGTACATATGTACAAGCTGGAGTGAAGTGAAAAAAACGAATGAAATCTCCTTACTTCTTGCTGGATATGTTATAAAGGCATAAAGCTACAAACTACAGTACGTATTTGGTCCGATTTTTTATTAGCCCGATTCTATCTTGAAAGTATTTGAAGCTGATTGTGTATGCAAGCGAGCAATTCGATTTCTATTATCCTATTAGAAAAAATCGTATATCTTTTAATAGAGTTTAAAGATAATAAGAAATATTAAAATCGAATCTTAAATTAAAATGATTAATATATATAAGTACAATTTATAGAAATTAAAATTCAATAATACAAATATTCAATAATAATGAAATTGTTTATCATACTGAAATTGATTTTACGAGAATTCAGATTTATTAAATTATGTCTCGTATTTTTAATATATATTTAGTTAAACATTAATGACCTTATTTGTACTTACTCTTCTAAAAAGTATATTTCAATAATTATCCATAAAGTACATTTTATTGCACTACTCAGTCACTAATCCGATGAAAGTGACCGTATCGCTGTCTTGTTTAAATTTAACTATTGCCAATTGCATTTGTAGTAGAAAAATAGTGGGAACAATACGAGTGACAAAATCAAAATTCAAGTATGTGCGTGAAATATTGCGTTATATATCGTATGCGTTCAATATTCACAAATTTATATGCGTATTTGATATATGGCGCGAATATAATACACGCACAAATCTTGTAATTTTGACGTATCGTCAGTTTCTTTTAAGAAATTATAAAACCGACGAAATTTATCTAAAAAGTCGTCAAAAATGTTTAAAATATTTTATTCGCTCATTCTTGCATCGAAATCGCTAACGATTCAATCGGAAAAAAATAAAATTCCTGCATATCTATACGATTACTACGATAAATTCAATCTCTTTGCATTTAATTACAAAACGCCGGGCACTCGTCGTGTAAGTACTACTGTTCCAACAACGATACTTGTTCGTGCGCTTCACCATCGGAAATACTGAACGTTTCAATCCTCTTTCCGGGTTGAATTATCTTCTTTTGTCATAGTTTCGTATGCTTCACACTGTCCGTCCAATAATTCTGTATTGTCATTGCTTCTAACGAATTTAAGAACGAATCGTTATCCAAACTGTACATTTCTTCGGAATTATCCTATAAGAATATATAAAATCATTTAAACTTTTTATCTCATTTATTATATATCATAATTTGTAACAAGATATCGTATATTAAGCGACAATGTCTCAACATTATTTGAAATAACAATTTAACACAGAGAATGAAGTATTATGATACTTACGCGAATAGTGGAATCATCGATATAACCGGAACTATCGGGATTACTGCATTTGTCGCTATTAAGCGTTTGCGGCGGATTCAGATACCTACGTCTTTAATTAAATTTTCTGTGTAACGTTGAAATTTCATTTAACTGCTAAGCAATCATTTTAATTACCTGTACATAATGAATCCAAGGCTACCCATTGTGCTGAGTAAAACTACAGTCGCTAGGCAACTTCCGGTAATAGCGGCAATGTCTACCGTCGATCTCGAAGTATTCTCTTGCTTCGAGTTCTCGCTATTGCTCTCATTGTAATCGGAAAGATGATCTTCCTGTACTTGATCCCTCTGGAAATCTTTGGGAAACGCGCTTCGCGCTCTGCTCAGCCGCGTAGGTTCGCTCACACCAACTATAAAATTCGCACCAAATAAATTTTTAACGCTCTTTCGAAATTCAATTCGAAAATAATACAATCTCCGTTTTATTCTGATTAAATGTTATTACCTTCAAGAATCGACGCAGCTGTGGCAAATAATTGTGACTCGACAAAATCGTCGTCGTCGTTGATCTCGACATCGTCGGATCGATTGAACGTCTTGATACCGGAATTACCGGCAGAGGAGGACAAAGAGGAGGAAGAGGAAGAAGATAAGAGCGAGGAGGATTTCGTTTTGTTCAGTACCAGCCTGATTCTAGACACCTCTTCCTGAAGAGGTAGTACCGTAAGATCCTCCACTTGGTCCAATGTGGTATCGTTTCGATTCCCATTTTCATCTATTTTCTCTTCTTGCTCATACTTGGATCTACCACCGGTTTTGTTCGTGGTTAGGATCCACGTAATCTTACTATTCTTTTTCACCGCCGAATTACGAATCCTGTCCACGGTATCTGCGACTCGTTGAGACGTGAAACTTTTCGTCGAGTCCAGACTGACCGCGTTACTCGCATTTCCGTGATACTCTATATCCATAGGATTAGTACTCGTTTCGACCACGCTCGCCACCATTTCCACAGGAGTCGAAATCGTACTCGATTGCCTGTCTAATATTACAGCCGTGTTCGTGGATGGATGAAGACCGATGGCTTTGGCCACGCGAAAACTCTGTCTCGGTTCGCTCCTCTCGGTCTCGATCGAGGTAATTTTGGACGTCGATTCCGAATTCAGGCGATCTTGCTGCACCTGGCCACGAGGCTCAACCGTGCTCGATGGCATTGGGTTTCCTAAAATTACTGAAAATCAAAGCGTTAGATAATTCTTGGAATCTATGGAATCAAATGGAAGACTCGTGTTGATGGAAGAACTCGGCGGAAAGTTATGTGTACCAGATGTCTTTAATCATTTAGAACTTACCGAGAAATTGAGCGGTAACCCAGAACCAGTGCATCCACCAATGCAGCGTCATCGCGTCATCTGCGTGTACCTGGAACAGAGAAAAGAGGAAGAAAAAAAATTAGATGGTCGGAACGAAATCACCTCTTACGATTCTTCCTTACGAATCGTAACGATAATATCTTCCTTCTAAATTAAACATCTAAATCAAATTCTCTTTAAGTTATTAAGAATTTTTCTCCCCTAATAATTATTTCTAGCGAACGAATTTTCACTCGGTTCATCCTCTCGTCGTTGTCAAGACAATGGTCCATTAGTCACGTGTATACGAAGAAATATCAGGCGTCAACGTGGACAGAGTGCCGCTCGAATGTACTCGAGCACAACGCATAAAAGATTGATTTAGAGCTCGAGTTAACGCCGAGATACGAATGCTCTCCAATTTTATATAATCGGCAATTGGGAGAAAAATTAACAACGAGCATTCTCCAATCGAATAATAAATAAGAATAATCGTTTTTTCCTGTTTTTTTATTTCCAAACCAGAATAAGAATAAAAAAACCTGTCCTTCGAACATACAGAACAATCACATCGGAACAATCACGTTTACCTGCTCGTTCAGAAAATCGGATATTCGAATGAGTAATCAGTTGCTCGGATTCGTTTCGAAACGTGACTCATCGCCAGAAACGGATGAAAGAATTTTAAA
>NW_006263826.1:705481-712680 GCF_000469605.1 Apis dorsata | reverse complement strand
AAAAAAAAAAAATGAACAACGTACGATTCTACGTTTATAATTTTTATCATTATGAATGAAAAATCGGCGGGATTTAGAAATATACGCGTAACTCGTCGGCGGGTTAGTTTAACACGGTTCGATTAAATCTGTTGACAAAGCGAAAAGTGCAGCAAAAAAAAATATCCGGTACAGTTATTCGCACAGTCCGGTCATGCTCTTCCGACTGTAACCAGTTGCACCTCGATGCGTCACACCGCGGCAGACACGCGACGAGAGATGCGACACAAACGTGTGTCGTCGTCCAACAGCAATTTATTCAAACTCCTAAACGAACCTTGATATCGAGATTCGCCGGAACAAACCACTGGTAACCACTTCCTTTCCGCCTGTTAAACGCTCCACTCTGATTTACATGGTAAAAATCGGTAATCGGTATACAATTTTGCTGTTGCGCAATAATAAAAGATCGAAATATACATATATGACAATATTATCCCTATCGTTTGTCTGAATAGTGCACTCGTATGTATATATACGCAAACTGATGTGACACACGGTCGCGAGGGTACGAGATTCAAGATGATCGTGTTAAAGAGCGCGCGACCTTGTCAAGCGAGTCAATTGGATGAATGAAACGCCTGGTGGTCAAGTTCTTGAACCGGGGTGCAGCGAGAAACTGGCGATCGCCGTTGACTATATCCAACCACGTACCAATGAATCACGCAGTTGGCTAAACCCATGTAATCCGGATCGTTACGTTATCGATATCGAGAACTGTACCCGGATGATAATGAGAGGCACAATAGAGTCGAGAAACGAACGAGTTGTGTGAGAAGAGGAGGGGGGAGGCCGCTTCCGCGAGTACCACTTCGTTTCTAGACCAAAAAAGACTTTGCTGTTGAGATCGCATTTTACGCGCTCTCGTTCACGGTGCACGGCTTTGTTGGTGGCCGTTTATTAATTCGGCCGCGATTAAATCTGATTTTTCAGCATCAATTACTTGAGGGGAATCAAGCGGTCCGTCCTACTTTCTTTATGGATAAAGATGAACGATCAGCTGATCAAAGCGATCTTCCCGACGAAAGATTGTGATGGTTTTATGATATATACGTATATTCGAGGAAAAAAAATATTTCGATTCAGCGTAGGAGGAAGATATAACGAGGTATTCGAAGCGTGGTTAAGCATCAGGGAAATTGGTTTTCTCAGCGGTATAACCTCGAGCTGGCTGGCAATAAAAGATGTTGCGTAAGCGCATCTCGACAACTTGTTTCCTCTAACGTTACTTGATTCATTTTACATATTTATTCACTTGGAAGTTTGACCTTCGATTAAATTTTGCGCGAATAGGCTCGAATTTAAGATAGAAAAATTCTTTCAACTTTTAACAATTACGTGTCAATATATATTAATTGACAAAAAAGAAAATTATATAAGTGTTTTTTTTTCCTTTGCTAAAGTCCTAATTATTTCAGCTTTCGAGGCTAATAATTATGTACTGATTAATCCAACAAGATCGAGTCTTTTTTTTATCTTTCTTAATTAGCATTCCATTTCAAACAAAGATTCATTTTTGCGATTAATATTGCAATCTCTCATAATTATTCTTTAATCACGTTTCTCAATCGTCTTTGGATAACCTTCTTTTCCGAGACTGTGCTCACTTGTTTCGCCTGCCATCTGTCGTCTCAATACATTTGTCAACGTTCCAATGTTTCTAATGTCAACAAACGCCTCGTCTAGAACGAAAGGAAAATAAAAATGGCATTATATCTTTTTCTTTTTCCTCTCCAGGGAGTTCCGTTCGCAACAAGTGATTGTTAACACGTTCGCGGTCATGTAGGTCAGGATAATTGTTGCACAGAAGTTCACGAACCGTATGTAGGTCGACGATTGTGTGCGAATCGTACCGATCTATTTATCGTTGATTCTTTACAGATTCCGCCCATCTATAAAAAATAACTCGAAAGTTTTCGTAATAATTGTGAGAAGGATCGGAATAATTACGTCAACGCGTCTTTATTTTCTTCGATTCGTATCCATTTCGAGGACGTTTTTTTTCCCCCCCTCCTTACATCGCATCCACGTAGAGAAACACGATCGTTTCTCTCTATAACCAGACTAAAGAAAAGCGACAACTGGATTGTTTGCATTACCAGATTGCATAATAACGAACTGTCTCGACTGACTTGGCGATCAAGTAGAACGGGTTTCAAATCATAGACTCTCTCTACTAAGGGATTCGCCGATCGATATTGAATCAAATGGCTGAGGTCGTTCTACAAGAATTTGTTAAAAAAAATTCGCACACAGTTTAAAACATCAACAAAACGATATTATTTTTTATAGGTAAAAAAATTGTAAAAAAATTTTATCATTTATAATCCGTAAATGTTGCAGGATTTCAATATAAAATGAAAGCTTCAATTTTATCATTGCTCTTATTACATTTATTTAAAAATTGCCTTATTTTCTTGTTTGTAATACAATACAGTTTAATTATATTTTATATATAACTCATTTCGTAACAACATGTATTTATATTTTGTAGTAGTCAACGTGCTGTACAGGCTAGGCTATTGCTATATTCAAAGCTACATTGAATATAGACCATGTACCAAAGATGACTAGACTCGATGTAGACGAGCGACTTTTATCGTTGCGAATATATGTCTCTGTTCGAAAAAAATACAAATGCAAGCATTTTAGTTTTATCGCTACAACCTCACCATTATAAATTCTTCAAAGCCATCACTGAATTCTATATACCATTGAATTATTTCATCGTAAAAGAAATTCTCACAATTTATCTTTGTATAATCAACGAAAGTATCTAAATATCTAATCAACAAATATCTAAGTATCACTTAACCGAATAAAATCATGGGAGAATTCCGGCTACAAAACTAAGAAAACTAGGTAAATCAGGTTCACGTTCGTTCGAGTCTTGAGAAAATTTCAAGATAATTGTTCGTTTCGAATTATACTTCTTCTGATGTATGCATTCGTAATCCAAACTTGCTTGTTTTTTCGAATCTTTTCGACTCACTGTTCCATATATATTTATTTTCACTTTCGTGCCACTTGTTTCGCTTCTCCTAACAACACTGGTAAAATTCGTTTTGGTTCACTAACAGACTCGTTTCTTCTACAAAGTCGTTCGAAAAGCTTTCACTTGTTGAACGAAACACATTTTTTTCATGTTCTTACTTTTTCTTTTCTTCTATGATTTATATTTTCTAATCGTAACGTACGAACAAAAGATGGCGATAAATGAAGATTCGGTTAAAAGTCTTCGTTGAGATTCTTCGGATAGGTGCACGTGTATAACTCGATAAACTGTAATTCCGAATTAGAACAGTGAACGCATTCTCGAATTGATCCAATTTTCCGAAGTTCGTAATAAGATTTGCACATAACGGGGATAATACAAATTCGATCGCCGGAAACCGGTCTAGCGAGGATTAAAATTTACATTTTGCCTGTGTGTTATTGTTAAATGAAGAATTTCAGGTGAGAAATAAATATAATGATCGTTCTTCTGAAAGTTTAATAGCGGAATAGTCGCGCCTCCTATCGAAATATCCAAGTAACAAAAGTCATGGCTACCGCTCGTTTTTCCTCTGCAATGTACTACACATGTGTCAGGTATTCTTGTGCCACTCTTTTCACGGAATTTTATTCTCAATCGACTGCCCAATCGAATTTATCGACGTGACTTTTATCTAATCTGATGGATGTCATCAGACTTTCGACCAATCTAATCTTTCATAAATCGAGTTCGGATATTTCGCAGTTTTCGATGTCATTCTTTTCACGATTAAGTAACTAAAAATCATTAGTGTTAATGTACTAATAAAATTCTGAAGAAATGGTCAACTATGGTAACAAACTTTGTCCTCGTGATCAATGCGCAATTAAAAGTAAATTTAACTTTGTTCTCTGAAACAACAGTAGAGAACAGTACAGTAATAATTGGTTGCTACAATAACGAATCGTCTGACCGTTACTAACGAAGCGCCACCATGTTAATTGTTTCTTCTGTGCTTTGCACATTTCGTTTGCGTTTCATCGTTCGATTTCGTTTTTGTCAAAAACTAAATGTCGAGAACATTGATCGAATTACGTTCAGAAAAAAAATAATGTTTAAATAAAAAACAAATAAAAAATTATAAATTAAAAACTTAAAACTTATTGCAAACAATAGAGAAAGAAAGTTATTATGCATTATCATATATATATTATGATTATTGATATTTATATTAATAACATTTTTATTGTAAGCAATTAGAGAATCTTTGAAAGTCAATTCATGCAAGATGAATACCTGGAAGGATTTACTAAAGAAAATACATATAAAAACGTTGATAATTTACGTGACCGCGATACACGCGGTTTCGGTCGTCACTTGATAATAACTTTTAATATATGCATATGTTTCTAAAAGCGAAAGCTTCTAATGCAACTGGCAGTCACGCTTGCGTTCGTGCAAAACCCGTAAGAAAGGAAAAACTCGCTTTCCTCGCTATTTATTGAAATATTTTATTAAAATCGATTAATCCTTTTTATAATTTAACTATTATTAACAATTTTAATCAAGATTGAAATAGAAGAAAAAAAACATTTGATTGAGCATTTTTAAATAAAATAATATTTTATTTATTATATTACTATCATTTTTTTTAATTTTTTGTTCTATTTTAAATTCAGGTTCAATATATATTTTAAATTAGGTTCAAAATAAAATACAAATAAAATATAATTAAAGTTTAATCACGTAATTAATTCTTTTAATTTGCATTATAATATAATATATGTAACGTATTTTTCAAAAATATGCTCGATAACAGAAAATACGTGACATTGAATTAAAAGCATTTCCGAATCGTAATATACATGTGCATATGTATATAATATTCTGTATCGAAAATAATTTGTGTTATTAATTTCTAATAACGTTCGAGATAATTTTCTTCGATCTATTTTTCGAAATATATTGCAATTTGTCGGAATATTCGATTACATACCAAAGAAATATAGTGAGATTATCTAAGATAATCAAGATTGACCAATATGATCCTGAATTCATAAATTCTCTTTTTTCTATAGAAGAAAAACTAGTAACTTTTTGATTTTAAAAATTGGTATTAAACCGTTGCATTTAAAACATGAAAATTTATCAAAAGACAGAATTATCATGTCAATTTTCTTTTTTCATATCCATTTAATTTTCTTCATGCGATCGTTTTTTTTTTTAAATTGCAGATTATCTTTCAACTAGTATTATTGTATATTATTCGATATGTTATAATTCGTAAATAACATAATGTGAATATCCTTTAATCCAAGAAGAAAGTGGGATAGAAAGGAAGTAAATGAAGAAAACTGAATACAAGACGATTAAGGAGATACAAAAGAGAAAGGAAAAGTGGAAGAATTCATTTGATTTGATAATTTAAAACTTAAAATGGAAAGGAAAATTTTTCGCGGAATCGCGAAACAGAATCTAAACAAGCCGAAGCACGTGACAGGGCAACGTGATGGCACGATAGGTAAGTACTAATAGAATTACCGTGATTAAGTAATTATCTTTCGAGCAACCGACATTTCAAGACGATAAGGAGGGAAAGCAGAGGAATACGTATGCTATAGGGGTTTTGCGATACACTTCTATACGCTATTGTTTATTGTCCATGTTGGAAAGATAAACCTTTCACTTGCATTCTCATCTTGAACGAAGAGGATTCTCTGATCACGAGTAGAGAAGACAATGCCCTCTGCGCTATAATCGGTGAATTTCCACAGATTGATGATGTGACGTAAAAGAATGAATTTTTTTTATTTAAATAATTGATAATGTCAATTTTCAAAAAATTATGTACATACATATTTAAATAATATTATAAAAATATTTTAATTATATAATTATAATATATATACTTATGGCAAGAGAATGAAAATAATGTTCAACATTTTTCAACTTACATAAACTTTTCTTTGGATAAAACAGGTTATGAAAACGAAATCACAAGAAAATAGCTGTGCTTCTGTAATATGTATACACAAGTGTCGAATTATTACGAACATAACATGGACTAGTGAAAAGTGAATGTTGGAAGAAACGAACATGCTAGTCATGAAGAGAGAGAAAGAAAAAAATAGAAACAAGAACTAAGAGAGATAGAGAAAGAAGAGAGAGGAAAATTACGATTCGTTCTATTAGTTTATATTGTATCGAACAATAGAGGAAATACAGGAATATCCTGTCCTGAAAATTCATGTCCCGAACGGAAGTTTGAGGGAAACCACGAATGAGATACGACGTCGACCAAGCTGTGTAAATTGCTCACGCGACACACGCGATAATTCGAACAGAGAATCATCAGAATAGCAATTAATCGGCTTAACAATCATTCGTTAGCGGTAATCTTGCATAGATATATGTATATTAGCGTTAGTAAAAAATTGTTACAAACATTCACATAAAACAAAATAGAATCTAATGTGCGATGTAGAATGAAAAAATACGTAGTTAAATGTTCATTACGAATGTAGAAAAAAATGTAGAAAATAAACAATATCTCATTGTAATTTTTTTTTGAAAATCTTTTCAAAAATTTTGAATAATGGATGAAAATTTTATCTACTGTAATGATCTATAGTATATATTTTAAAGAAAAAAGAAAAAAAAGGGAAAGTTTGTTACATTATAGAACAAAATCCAATGCTTTCACTCGATATCGTGCAATAGATTGCGTGAATATAGAATTAGATTCAATATAAAAGATTCAACGAAATTTTCTAAAATATTTAAAATAATTTTATTTTAATTTTAAGTTAAAATAAAATTTGATTAGTAAGTCAATTTCTACAAATTTGAGACTTTTCATACTGTGTTTATCTTCCGTGTGAACTTTCGAGGTAAAGAATGCAAAAGAAAGAATAAAGTGCATTGGTATCGTTCTGATCTGTCTGGAATGTGTACTATTCCTGGATATTCTTGAGGGACTCGTTGCTCACGATTGCTAAAAACTTCGTTCCTATTTACATTTTATTTCAGTATTAAATATTTTTATCATATTTATGCAAATATGTATAAGACTATGCCATATATCTTTCAATCATTAAAAATTCTTTTTAATTATTATTTGTACATTTTTAATAAACAAAAAAAAATATATAAGAAATGAATATATAATGCAATGAATAAAAAAAAC